>NW_027590523.1:0-162500 GCF_964213995.1 Mustelus asterias
CTCTCTCTCTCTCTGTCTCTCTCTCTCTGTCTCTCTCTCTCTGTCTCTCTCTCTCTGTCTCTCTGTCTGTCTCTGTGTCTTTGTCTCTCTCTCTCTGTCTGTCTCTGTGTCTTTCTCTGTCTCTCTCTCTGTGTGTCTCTCTCTCTGTCTCTCTCTCTGTCTCTGTGTCTTTCTCTGTCTCAATCTTCCCCCCCCCGAGTTGTCCCCCCCCCCCGAGTTGTCCCCCCCCCGAGTTGTCCCCCCCCCCCGAGTTGTCCCCCCCCCCCGAGTTGTCCCCCCCCCCGAGTTGGCCCCCCCCGAGTTGCCCCCCCCCGAGTTGCCCCCCCCGAGTTGCCCCCCCGAGTTTGCCCCCCTCCGAGTTTGCCCCCCCCCGAGTTTGCCCCCCCCGAGTTTGCCCCCCCCGAGTTTGCCCCCCCCCGAGTTTGCCCCCCCCGAGTTTGCCCCCCCAAGCTGAATCTCCCCCCCCCCTTACTGCCAATGCCCTATGGATTCCTCTCTCAGCTCAATCCCCCCCAAACCCCTCTCCTGAACCCACTCCCAATCCTTTTAAACCCCCCGCCCTCAGTCTCTCACCCCCAAATTCCCCTCCCCCTCCCCCTCCCCCCCGCCTCCAGCTTCCCCCCCAAACCCCTCCTTAAATCCCCACTCCAGAAACCCCAATCTTCTTCAATCCCACTCTAATCACCCGCCCCCCCACCACTGCTCAGTCTCTCTCAGGCTCCCACCGCCAAAGCCCTCTGAGCCCAAGCTCCCAAGAGTCCCTCTGAGCCCCTCCCAATCCTCCTAAACCCCCCGCCCTCAATCTCCCCTAATTCCCCCAAAACCCCTCTTTCCCCCGCCTGATTCCCTGTCCATCTGCCCCATCTCCTTTCATCCGACTCTAAGCAGCCCCCCCCCTCACCATCTCTGAGACCCACCCCCAACCTGACTCCGCCCCCTGAATCCTCCAAGGTCCAGCCCAATTCCTCACCCCCCTCCCAAAGGCTCCCTCTGCCCCCCCCCTGCCAAACCCAAGCCCCCCTGACGCCTGCACCCAATCCTTCCTAAGTCCTCCCTGCTCCCGAATCCCTCTGAGTCACCGCCCCCCCCCCCCGAATCCCTCTACACGCCCCAATTGTAACCCTTCCGCACCCTAAATCCCTCTCAGAATTCCCCCCTCCTGAATGCCTATAAATCCACCCCACCCTCAATCCCTCACATGTCTTCCACTCAGCCCCCCCCCCCCGCCTCCTCCACTGGCAAAGTTCCCCAGGCTGAATGTCCCTCTATGCTCCCCCTCCCCCGCGCCCCCCAGCCCTGGCAAACTTCCACTCCCACCCTTTGAACAGCCCCTGGATTAACAGAACCCCCCCCCTTTATAATTCCTGTTCCCCCCCCCCCCCCCCGGTCAATCCCCCTCCACCCCGTTATAAGCAGCTCTGGGTCGAGTTGGATGTGGAAACTGCCCAACGATGTTGTGCCGACCTTCATCTGAAACCAAGATCAAGCTATCCCACTCCCTATCATCCTGGTGTGCTCCATGTGCCTATCCAATAACCGCTTAAATGTTCCTAAAGTGTCTGACTCCACTATCACTGCAGGCAGTCCATTCCACGCCCCAATCACTCTCTGCGTAAAGAACCTACCTCTGATATCCTTCCTGTATCTCCCACCACGAACCCTATAGTTATGCCCCCTTGTTGTAGCTCCATCCACCCAAGGAAATTATCTTTGAAAGTTCACTCTCCCTATTCCCTTCATCATTTTATAAATCTTTATTAAGTCTCCCCTCAGCCTCCTCCGCTCCAGAGAGAACAGCCCTAGCTCCCTCAAACTTTCCTCATAAGACCTACCCTCCAAACCAGGCAGCATCCTGGTAAATCTCCTCTGCACTCTTTCCAGCGCTTCCACATCCTTCTTATAGTGAGGTGACCAGAACTGCACACAATATTCCAAATGTGGTCTCACCAAGGTCCTGTACAGCTGCAGCATAACCCCACGGCTCTTAAACTCCAACCCCCTGTTAATAACAGCTAACACACTATATGCCTTCTTCACAGCTCTTTCCACTTGAGTGGCAACCTTTAGAGATCTGTGGATATGAACCCCAAGATCTCTCTATTCCTCCACAGTCTTCAGAACCCGACCTTTGACCCTGTAATCCACATTTAAATTAGTCCTACCAAAATGAATCACCTCACATTTATCAGGGTTAAACTCCATTTGCCATTTTTCAGCCCAGCTTTGCATCCTATCTATGTCTATTTGCAGCCTACAACAGCCCTCCACCTCATCCACTACTCGACCAATCTTGGTGTCATCAGCAAATTTACTGCTCCACCCTTCAGCCTAAGTCATTAATAATAATCACAAAGAGCAGAGGACCAAGCACTGATCCCTGCGGCACTCCGCTAGCAATCTGCCTCCAATCCGAAAAGTTTCCATCGACCACCACCCTCTGTCTTCGATCAGACAGCCAGTTATCTATCCAATCGGCCAACATTCCCTCTATCCCACACCTCCTGACTTTCATCATAAGCCGACCATGGGGGACTTTATCAAACGCCTTTCTAAAATCCATGTATAATACATCAACTGCCCTACCTTCATCAACACGCTTAGTTACCTCCTCAAAAAATTCTATCAAATTTGTGAGGCACGACTTGCCCTTCACGAATCCGTGCTGAGATCAAAAGACTGCAATGTTCCAATACTGGATCAGAATCTGAGAACAATAGACTGTAAAGTTCCAATACAGGATCAGAGTCTGGGAACAATATCAATGGATGTTCCATTAATGGATCAGAATCTGAGAACAATACACTGTAATGTTCCAATACAGGATTAGAATCTGAGAACAATAGACTGCAATGTTCCATTATGGATCAGAATCTGGGAACAATAGACTGCTATGGTCCAATACAGGGTCATAACCTGAAAACAATAGACTGTAATTTTCCAATACTGGTTCAGAATCTGAGACAAATAGACTGGAATGTTCCAATAACGGATCAGAAGTTGGAAACAATGGACTGGGATGTTCCAATAATGAATAAGAATCTATGAACCATACACTGCAATGTTCCAATACTGGTTCAGAACCTGAGAACAGTAGACTGCAATGTTCCAATAATTGATCAGAATCTGAGAACTATAGGCTGTAATGTTCCAATACGAATTAGAATCTGGGAACAAATGACTGGGATGTTACAATCATGGATCAGAATCTGAGAACAATAGAATGTAATATTCCAAAACTGCATCAGAATCTGAGAACAATAGACAGTATTGTTCCAGTACTGGATCAGAATCTGAGAACAATAGCCTGCAATGTTCCAATTCTGGATCATAATCTGAGAACAATAGACCTGGATGTTCCAATAATGGATCAGATTCTGAGAACAGTAGGCTGCAATGTTCCAATAATGGATCAGAATCTGAAAACTAAAGGTTGTAATGTTCCAATTCTGGATCATACTCTGAGAACAATAGTCTGCAATTTTAGAAAAATTGAACAGAATCTGAGAGCAATAGACTGTAATGTTCCAATAGTGAATCCGAATCTGAGATCAATAGACTGCCAAGATTCAATACTGGATCAGATTCTGAAAAGAAGAGATTACAATGTTCCAATACTGGATCAGAATCTGAGAACAATAGACTGTACTGCTCCCATAAAGGATCAGAATTTGAGAACAACAGACTGTAATGTTCCAATCATTGATCAGAATCTAAACAATAGACCGCAATGTTCCAATATTGGATCAGAATCTGAGAACAATGAACTGGGATATTACAATGATGAATCAGAATCTGAGATCTTTAGACTGTAATGTTCCAATATTGGATCAGAATCTGAGAACAATGGACTGCAATGTTCCAATACTGGATCAGCATCTGAGAACAAGAGACTACAATGTTCCATGAAAGGATCAGAATTTGGGAACAATACACTGTAATGTTTCAATACTGGATCAGAATCTGAGAACAAGAGAGTGAAATGTTCCAATGCTGGATCAGAGTCAGGGAACAATGGACCGGGATGTTCCAATACTGCAGCAGAATCTGAGAACAATAGACTGCAATGTTCCCATAATGTATCAGAATCCGAGAACGATAGACTGTAATGTTCCAATACTGGGTCAGGATCTGGGAATAATAGAACGGGATATTACAATACTGGATCAGAATCTGACAACAATAGACTGGAATGTTAGAACATAAGAACATAAGAAATAGGAGCAGGAGTAGGCCATCTAGCCCCTCAGGCCTGCTCCGCCATTCAATAAGATCATGGCTGATCTGATACTGGATTCAGTTCCACTTACCCGCCCGCTCCCCATAACCCTTAATTCCCTGAATGGTTAAAAATCTATCTATCTGTGACTTAAACACATTTAACGAGGTAGCCTCTACTGCTTCATTGGGCAGAGAACTCCAAAGATTCACTACCCTCTGGGAGAAGAAGTTCCTCCTCAACTCTGTTCTAAATTGACTCCCCTATATTTTGAGGCTATGCCCCCTAGTTCTTGTTTCCATTGGAAGTGGAAATAACCTCGCTTCTTCTCACCTGTCTCGCCCCTTCATTATCTTTTTTTGTATCTATAAGATCGCCCCTCAACCTTCTAAACTCCAATGAGTACAGGCCCAGTCTACTCAAACTCTCCTCATAAGCTGACCCCCTCATCTCCGGAATCGTCCTGGTGAACCTTCTCTGTACCCACTCCAAAGCAAATACATCCTTTCTTAAATATGGGGACCAAAACTGCACACAGTACTCGAGGTGTGGCCTCATCAGTACCCTGTACAATTGCAGCATGACCTCCCTGCTTTTATACTCCATCCCTCTCACGATAAAGGCCAACATTCCATTTGCCTTCTTGATCACCCGCTACACCTGCAAACTGAGAATTTGTGATTCATGCACAAGGACCCCCAGGTCCCTCTGCACAGTAGCATGCTGTAATTTTTCACCGTTTAAATAAGAGTCCATTTTACTATTATTCCTTCCAAAGTGGATAACCTCACACTTACAAACGTTATACTCCATCTGCCAGATCCTTGCCCACTGACTTAGCCGATCCAAATCTCTCTGCAGACTCTCTGTGTCCTCCCGCAATTTGCTTTCCCACTCATCTTTGTGTCATCCGCCAACTTTGTTACCCTACACTCGCTCCCCTCCTCCAGATCGTCTATGTATATGGTAAATAGTTGAGGCCCCAGCACCGATCCCTGTGGCACGCCACTAGTCATTGATTGCCAACCGGAAAAGCACCCATTTATTCCGACTCTCTGCTTTCTGTTACATAGCCAATCCTCAATCCACGCTAACACTTTACCCCCAACTCCGTGTACCTTTATCTTCTGCAGCAACCTTTTGTGAGGCACCTGATCGAATGCCTTCTGGAAATCTATTTACACAACATCCACCGGTTCCCCTCTGTCAACTGCACTCGTCGTATCCTCAAAGTATTCCAGTAAATTATTCAAACATGGCTTTCCCTTCAAGAATCCATGCTGCGTCTGCTTGATTGGATCATTCTTTTCCAGGTGACCTGTTATTTCTTCCTTAATGATAGATTCCAGCATTTTCCCAACTACGGATGTTAAGCTAACCGGCCTGTAGTTACCTGCCTTTTGTCTACTTCCTATTTTAAACAGTGGCGTTACATTCGCTGTTTTCCAATCAGCTGGCACCTCCCCAGAGCCCAGTGAATTTTGATAAATTACAACTGATGAATTTGCTATTACTTCTGCCGTTTCTTTTAGTACCCTGGGATGCATTCCATCCGGACCAGGGGACCTGTCTACCTTTAGTCCCATTAGCCTACCCAGCACTACCTCTTTAGTAATAGTGATCGTTTTAAGGTCCTCACCCCCGACAGTCCCGGGTAAGGGCAGAAGTTGTTTTTTGTAGTTTAGTTAGGGCATCATGATCGGCATAGGTTTGGAGGGCCGAAGGGCCTGTTCCTGTGCTGTACTTTCCCTTGTTCTTAGTTGATTATTGATGACCTTGGATGACACCCTCAGGATATAGTCTCCTTAACTGACAACTTTGCTTCCATTATCATCAAAATGGTCTCACGAATGGACCCTGAGGAAGGGTCACACAGACGTGAAACATTGGCTCTATTCTCTCTCCACAGATACTGACAGACCTGCTGAGATCTCCCAGCATTTTCTGTTTTTGTATTCATTTACTGACTCCATTTGCTTTCATTCCCACGCAGCGTTCTCCTGTTCAGTTGACATGTAAATGTTGAAATGTTCAGCAAACTGCTGGTTAATTCCGGGAAATATTAAGGCAAGTCCCCGAAAAATACATGATTCCTCAATCCATCTCGCACCAGCTCCCCCATCCTTTACGTCTCTCCTATACATTGCAACAACCCTTTCTTCATCCTCGCCAAGAGTATCGTCACCTTGGCTCATTCCTCTGCCAGGTCACAAGCTCCGCATGAAGCCAAGAGCCAGAGAACCAGTTGGGAGCAGCACACTTGTTTATAAAGCGAGAATTCACAATACAGGAGACGCTGAGGTTGAGAATTTACCATAATGTGGACGTTCCAGAGCATCATCCTTCTGTTTGGACTGCTGGATAAAGTCATGGGGGAGTAGGGACTTCGAGGGCCGAAGGGCCTGTTCCGGTGCTGTACTTTCCTTTGTTCTTTGTATGTATGGGTGACATGGTGACACAATGGTTAACACTGCTGCCTCACAGCGCCAGGGACCCGGGTTTGATCCCCGGTTTGGGTCACTGCCTGTGTGGAGTGTGCACGTTCTCCCCGTGTCTGCATGGGTTTCCTCCGTGTGCTCCGGTTTCCTCCCACAGACCAGAAGACGTGCTGTTTAGTTGCACTGACCATTCTAAATCCTCCCTCAGTGTACCCGAACAGGCACCGGAGTGTGGCAACTAGGGGATTTTCACAGTAACTTCATTGCAGTGTTAATGTGAGCCTACTTGTTACATGAATAAATAAACTTTAGAAACTTGATCAGCGCTGTGTGAAAAGCAGAGAATGCCTGTCTTACACCATTGTATCAGTAACATTCTCAAAGGGGTCACACATTCAAAAGGAAATCCAAGCACCTCATGCTAAACAGTAACTTGTGGGCAGGAAATGCAGCCTTGGCACAGTCACCATCTCGTACCAGGACTACATTTATAATGAAATGAAATATGAGCTTTACTAAAAATTGTACATCTTTTACACAAAACGAAACAGTCCAGTGACTAAGCTGGGGCATCATACTCTGCTGCACAGATTGGCAACAGGGATTCCCTCAGCACCCCTCGTGCTGATGTTGCTGTTATTGCTTTCATCAGAGCGCATGGAACAAGTAACATCTGACTCGATAATTCATGGAAGCCGAAAGTACAGAACACAACTGCATTCTTTGTCAGAAAGGCACCTGGATTGAGCTTTGCACCATGGGGTTAGTGCTCCCTCACAGCGCCAGGGATCCTGGTCTGATTCCGACCTCGGGTCATTGTCTGTGTGGAGACCGCACATTCCCCCCGTGACTGCATGGGTTTCCTCCAGGTGCTCCACTTTCCTCCCACAGTCCAAAGATGTGCAGGTAAGTTGCATTGGCCGTGCTAAAAATTGCCCGTTATTGTCAGGGAGACTATCAGGGTGGATGCGTGGGGTTACGGAATTCGGGCCTGGGTGGGTTTGTGGTCAGTACAGACTCATCATAAATTATATCATAGAAACCCAACAGTGCGAAAGAGGCCATTCGGCCCATCGAGTCTGCACCAACAACAATCCCACCCAGGCCCTATCCCCATAACCCCACATAATTACCCCACCAACACCTCGAACCAACACACTCCGGGACACGAAGGGGAAATTTAGCCTATAATTCACCCCACTGACAGCCTGAATAAATTGCAATTATATTGTATCTTTAATGTAGTGAAACAGACCGTAATGAAAAACATGAAACTTATTTCTGATCTGAATTTCTCATCACAATGGAACACTATTTTCATTGAAAATTGGGGATGAAGTGGAAATGATCGAGAGCTTCAGGTTTCTAGGTGTCCAGATCACCAACAACCTGCCGTGATCCCCCCACACCGATGCAAAAGTTAAGAAAACCCACCGGTGCCTCTACTTTCTCAGGAGGCTAAGGAAATTTGGCATGTCAGCTCTGACTCTCACCAACTTTTACAGATGCACCATAGAAAGCATTATTTCTGGTTGTATCACAGCTTGATATGTCTTCTGCTCTGTCCAAGGCTGCAAGAAACTATAAAGGGTTGTGAACGAAGCCGAGTCCATCACTCAAACCAGCCTCCCACCCATTGACACTGTCTACACTTCCCACTGCCTCGGGGAAAAGCAGCCAGCATAATCAAGGACCCCACACACCCCGGACATTCTCTCTTCCACCTTCTTTCATCGGGAAAAAGATACAAAAGTCTGGGGTCACGTACCAACCGACTCAAGAACAGCTTCTTCCCGGCTGCCGTCAGACTTTTGAATGAACCTACCTTATATTCAGGTAGCCGCATACAACACATAATATATATATTATATAATACTTTATTATTATGTGAAGTTGATCCTTCTCTACACGCTAGCCATGACTGTAACACTACATTCTGCACTCTCTCCTTTCCTTCTCTATAAATGGTATGCTTTCTCCGTGTAGCGCGCAAGAAACAATGTTTTTCACTTTATACTAACACATGTGACAATAATAAATCAAATTAACGTCTGTAGTAGGGAAAATGTTGGAATCCATTATTAAAGAGGAGCTAGCAGGGCATCTGGATAGAAATGGTTCGATCAATCAGACGCAGCATGGATTCATGAGGGGAAAGTCGTGCTTGACGAACATGTTGGATTTTTATGAAGATGTGACTCGGGCGGTTGATGGAGGAGAACCTGTGGATGCGGTGTTTTTGGATTTCCAAAAGGCGTTTGATAAGGTGCCCAATAAAAGGCTGCCGAAGAAGATTAGGGCACACGGAGTTGGGGGTAGTGTGTTAAAGTGGATTGGGGACTGGCTATCCGACAGGAAGCAAAGAGTCGGAATAAATGGGTGTTTTTCCGGTTGGAGGAAGGTAACTAGTGGCGTGCCGCAGGGATCGGTACTCGGGCCGCAACTATTTACCATTTATTCAGATGATCTGGAGGAGGGGACGGAGTGTAGGGTAACGAAGTTTGCAGACGACACAAAGATAAGTGGAAATGTGAATCGTGTGGAGGATGGAGAAGATCTGCAGAGAGATTTGGACAGGCTGAGTGAGTGGGCGAGGATATGGCAAATGGAGTACAACGTTGAGAAATGCGAGGTTATACACTTTGGAGGAAATAATAACAAATGGGATTACTATCTCAATGGAAACAAATTAAAACATGCTACCGTGCAAAGGGACCTGGGGGTCCTTGTGCATGAGACGCAAAAGCCCAGTCTGCAGGTACAACAGGTGATCAAGAAGGCAAATGGGATGTTGGCCTATATTGCGAGGGGGATAGAATATAAAAGCAGGGATGTCTTGATGCACCTGTACAGGGCATTGGTGAGGCCGCAGCTGGAATACTGTGTGCAGTATTGGTCCCCTTATATGAGGAAGGATATATTGGCATTGGAGGGAGTGCAGAGAAGGTTCATCAGGTTGATACCGGAGATGAGGGGTTTGGATTATGAGGAGAGGCTGAGGAGATTGGGTTTGTACTCATTGGAGTTTAGAAGGATGAAGGGGGATCTTATGGAGACTGACAAGATAATGCGGGGGCTGGATAGGGTGGAGGCGGAGAGATTCTTTCCACTTAGTAAGGAAGTTAAAACTAGAGGACACAGCCTCAAAATAAAGGGGGTCGGTTTAAGACAGAGTTGAGGAGGAACTTCTTCTCCCAGAGGGTGGTGAATCTCTGGAATTCTCTGCCCACTGAGGTGGTGGAGGCTACCTCGCTGAATATGTTTAAAGCGCGGATGGATGGATTCCTGATCGGTAAGGGAATTAAGGGTTATGGGGATCAGGCGGGTAAGTGGTACTGATCCACGTCAGATCAGCCATGATCTTATTGAAGATAAGCGGGGCAGGCTCGAGGGGCTAGATGGCCTACTCCTGCTCCTATTTCTTATGTTCTTATGTAAATCAAATCCAATCATTGCTCCTTCTCAGTGCCAGCATTGCAGTGTGTTGTTTGTTTTCTCACCTGTAATTGATTACTCTAATAGGTTGCTCTGCCGAGTCTCAGGAGTGTTTCTGCTGTGTATTAAAGAGAAGACCTTCAGTGTGAGACCTCAGTAAATGGCCACGGTTTATGTCATAGGCAGACACCATCGCTTCTCTCAGAAAACACACTGATCCACTATCGGTCAAGCTGGAGCCAGTTACTATCCTATTCTCGCTGCCATTGGAGTTCCTGGTCGGTGATTGTAACCGATTAATATATATTTATTCGTGTCGTCACAAGCGGGCTTACATTAACACTACAATGAAGTTACTGTGAAAATCCCCTAGTCACCACACTCCGGTTCCTGTTCGGGAACACTGAGGGAAAATTTAGCATGGCCAATGCACCTGACCAGCACGTCTTTCAGACTGTGGGAGAAAACCAGAGGAAACCCACGCAGACATGGGGAGAACATGCAGACTCCACACAGGCAGTGACACAAGCCGGGAACCGAACCCGGGTCCCTCGCTCTGTGAGGCAGCAGTGCTAATCACTCCGTCACCGCTACACCCTAAATAGATTGGACATGACGTCTGCTATGAGGAGGCTTCTTCCCACCACCTCCTAACTTCGGAGAAAGTGAAGTTGCTTCCCCGCGGCAGAATACCTGGGCTGATGGAATGGCAGTGGTTCCCTCCTGACCAGCGGGACGGCTCACGGGACCACAAACCCGACCAGCGTCTATAGCTGCTGAGGTGTGATGAGGGGTTGCCAGCGATTCGTCTTTGCTGGAATATTATTGTTCAACTTTGTCAATCGGGATATAAATTACAAAAACGTAGAGGTCATGATGGAGTTGTATAGAGCGTTGGTTTGGCCACAGCTGGAGTACTGTGTGCAGTTCTGGTCGACACATTATAGGAAGGATGTGATTGCACTGGAGGTGGTGCAGAGGAGATTCACCAAGATGCTGCCTGGGACGGAACATATAAGGAATGAAGAGAGGTTGGATAGGTATTGTTTGTTTTCTCTGGAGCAGAGCAGACTGAGGGACGACCTGATCGAGGTGTACAAGATTATGAAGGACATGGACAGGGTGGAGAGGGAGCAGCTGTTTCCCTGAGCTGAAGGGTCAGTTATGAGGAGGCAAAATTTAAAAATGAGGTGTGGGAGATTCAGGTGGTATATTATGGACAGTCTTATTAAAATTCCAGTTGGTGAGAATAGTCTTATAATCACTTTCATAGATAGAACAGCACAGAACACGCCCTTCGGCCCACGATGTTGTGCCGCGTTTTATCTGAAACCAAGATCATAGAATCCCTGCAGTGCAGAAGGAGGTTATTTGGCCCATCGAGTCCGCACTGACCACATTCCCAACCAGGCCCTATCCCCATAACCCCACATATTTACCCTCCTACCCCCCTGCTAATTTCTTTTCAATTATCTCTTACAGCTGTTGATAGATCAAATTCCAGAAATAATACTCAAGGCAAAACTGCTGTCACAATATTCAAGGCAAACCACATGAATTCTGACACTCTTCCACTGCACTGTGGAAATCCAAAATATTCAGAAACAGGGGTGTATTTTGAAACATAAATCTTTCTTGGTTTCTGGAAGGACACTTCAAGTTTTACAACTTCACTCAGCATCGTGCTAGTCACAGAATATCTCTTCACGCAGCCTATATCGAGTCACAGAGCAATACAGCATGGAAACAGGTCCTTCGGCCCAAACAGTCCATGCTGACCATGGTGCCCTCCCAGTTGGTCCCAATTGCCCGCGTTCAGTCCATATCCCTCTAATCCTTTCCCTCTATCCAAATGCTTTTTAAATGTTGGTACTGAACTTGCCTCAACCACTTTCTCCGGCAGCTCATTCTATACACACACCACCCTCCGTTTGAAGAAGTTGCCCCTCAGTTCCCTTTGAAATCTTTCCCCTCTCACCTCTATCTCTAATCATATTACTTAGCTCAGTGACTTTCCTTACATTTCCTCCTTCCCACCCATCTCCCATTTCATTGTCTCGCGCGCCTCTTTGAACTCCACTGTTCCAAGATATTAAGATCGTCCAGTTTCGATCAGGAATGGCTGCCTCCCACTTCGGGTAAAACAAAATGTACTAAGGCCCCCTCATTACTGATGAAACCTTTCCAAGTGATAAGAATCTTTTTATCTATGATTCTATGAAAATCCCACAGAGTATCTGGAGTGTTGTGTCCAGTTTTGGTCACTTTATTTGAGGAAGGATGTTGCTGCATTGGAGGCAGTTCAGAGGAGGTTCACCAGATTGACTCTAGGATGAGAGGATTGACGTATGAGGAGAGATTAATCACTTTGGGCTTGTACTCACTGGAGTTCAGAGGGATGAGAGGGGATCTGATGCAGGTATATAAAATTTTAAAAGGGATTGATAAAGTAACTGTAGACCAAATGTTTCCTCTTATGGGGCAATCTCAAACAAGAGGTCACAGGTATAGGTTGAGAGGCGGTAGATTTAATACTGAGATGAGGACGAACTACTTCTCGCAGAGGTGGTGAGTTTGTGGAACTCGCTGCCCCATCGCGCAATGGAGTCTGAATCATTGAATGGTTTCAAGAAGGAGATGGATATATTTCTAATAAAAAAGGGATAAGGGGATATGGGGAACAGGTGGGGAGGGGGATTTGAGACCAGGGAGAGATCAGCCATGATCTGATTGAATGGCGGATCAGGCTCGAAGGGCTGAATTTGCCGACTTCTGCTCTTAATTCCTGTTCCTATGTTATCGAGTCATTGAGGTTTACCGCATGGAAACAGGCCCTTCGGCCCAACCTGTCCGTGCCGCCCAGTTTTTACCTTTAAGCTCGTCCCAATTGCCCGCATTTGGCCCATGTCTCTCTATACCCATCGTACCCATGGAACTGACTAAACGCTTTTTAAAATACAAAATTGTACCCCCCTCTCCTACTGCCTCTGGCAGCTTGTTCCAGACACTCACCACACTCCATGTGAAAGAATTCCCCCTCTGGACCCTTTTGAATGTTTATATTGAGGATTCTGTATTCTGCACCTGTTTTCACAGTGGAACACGTCATTTCCATAGCAGGAATAGAGGATAACCAATGGACTTACTCATAAGAGCAAGGAGCTCTCAGTATCTGGAGGTGGAAGTATAAGTATAAGTCGAGGGATTTAAACCATATAACATCGCCAAAACTTAAAGCTGACTTCAGTGCTCTGAAATAGATAACTGCTGATATAGTAAATGTGCTGTTTTTATTAGTGTCACAAGTAGGCTTACATTAACACTGCAATGTAGTTACTGTGAAAATCTCCTAGTCCCCACACTCCAGTGCCTGTTTGGGTACACAGAGGGAGAATTTAACATGGCCAACGCACCGAACCAGCACGTCTTTCAGACTGTGGGAGAAAACGGGGGCAGCCGGAGGAAACCCATGCAGACACGGAGAGAACATGCAGACTCCGCACAGACAGTGATCCAAGCCAGGAATCGAACCCGGGTCCCTGGCACTGTGAGGCAGCAGTGCCAACCACTGTACCACCGTGTTGCCCATTTCAGTTCACCACTCAAAGAACAAAGAACAGTGCAGCACAGGAACAGGCCCCTCGGCCCTCCAAGCCTGCGCCGATCATAATGCCTGCCTAAACTAAAACCGTATGCACTTACAGAATCCGTATCCTTCCATTCCCATTCTATTCATGTATTCATCTAGATGCCCCTTAAATGCCGCTATCGTACCTGCTCCCACCACCTCCTCGGGCAGCGCGTTCCAGCCATTCACCACCCTCTGTGTAAAAAACTTGCCTCACAGATCTCCTCTGATCTTTTCCCCACGCACCTTTAACCTATGTCCCCTCGTACTTGACGTTTCTACCCTAGGAAAGAGCCACTGACTATCCACTCTGTCAATGCCACTCTTGGACAAGTTGTGGAGACAATATTTACAAATCACTGCAGCCTGTAGGGAGATTGAACTCACATCATTGGTAGTATACTGAATCACACCCTTGTCATGTAGGCAAGTGAGTTCACCGCTCTACACGATGGGGCCAGTTGATGTCATAGATTTGGATTACAACAATCCCATAGCATGCAGCACAAAGAGTCGAGGTGTCCGATTGTGGCTCAGGTTGACAGCCTGGATTGGATAGATAATTCGTCAGCAGGCACGGAACAGTGAGTCGGGATACTGAAGCACATTCAGGCTGGTTGGCTGTAACTTATGAAATATTGCAAAAATTTGTATTGGGGATGTAGCTGTTTATGTTTTTTTTATTATTTGTTCGTGGTACATGGGCGTCGCTGGCTGGGCCAACATTTATTGCCCATCCCTACTTGCTCGAGGGCAGTTGAGAGTCCACCACATTGCTGCGGCTCTGGAGTCACATGTGAGCCAGACCGGGTCCGCACGGCAGATTTCCTTCCCTGAAGGACATTAGTGAACCAGATGGGCTTTTCCGACAGTCGACAATGGTTTCATGGTCATCAGTAGATTCTTAATTCCAGATATTTTTTATTGCATTCCAATTCCATCGTCTGTCATGGCGGGATTCGAACCCGGGTCCCTGGAACATTAGCTGAGTTTCTGGATTAATAGTCTGGCGATAATACCACTCGGCCAATATATGTCAACAAAATAACTGAAGATGCTGGGAGTAAGCTACCAGATTTCCAATATGATTCTAAACTAATTGTGAATTAAAGCTATGAGGAGGATTCAAAGGGGCTGCACAGAGATAGAGACAAAAGAACAGAATGGGGAACAAGTTGGCAGATGGAGGAATAAATTAAATTATTTAATTTTGTGATGATTTGTTTTGATTTGATTTGATTCTTGTCACATGTATTAGTACACAGTGAAAGGTATTGTTTCTTGCACGCTATACAGACAATGCATATTGCACAGTGGTGAGCAGCACAATGGCATGGTGGTTAGCACTGCTGCATCACAGCTCCAGAGAACTGGGGTTGATTCCCGGCTTGGGCCACTGTCTGTGTGGAGTTTTCACATTCTCCCCGTGTCTGCGTGGGTTTCCTCCGGGTCTGGTTTCCTCCCACAATCCAAAGGTGTGCGGGTTAGGTGCATTGGCAATGATAAATTGCCCCTTAGTGTCCTGGGATATGTAGGTTAGAGGGATTAGCAGGGTAAATATTTGGGACTATGGGGATAGGACCCGGGTGGGATTGTTGTCAATGCAGACTCGATGGGCCGAATGGCCTCTTTCTTCACTGTCGGGTTTCTATGATTCCAGGGAAAGGAGAGGGTGCTGAATGTTACAGTCATATCTAGGGTGGAGAGAAAGGTCAACTTAATGCGGGGTAGGTCCATTCAAAAGTCTGATGGCAGCAAGGAAGAGGCTGTTCTTGAGTTGGTTGGTACGTGACCTCAGACGGAGGTCACCTGATGGAAGAAGGTGGGAGGGAGAATGCCCGGCGTGTGTGGGGTCCTTGATTATGCCGGCTGCTTTTTCCGAGGCAGCGGGAAGTGTAGACAGAGTCAATGGATAGGAGGTGTGGATAGAGATGCGCAAAGAGACATATTTAGAATGGACATCTCTGTGAATGGAAAAGTACTGAAGGACCACAATCGATATGTCGATATATTATCCTGTGAATAGGGAGTCACTGAAATTCTGTATCTCGAGTGCAGATGTTTCCCTGTAGGTGGAGAGGCTGTTAGGGTGCAGGGCACTAATCAAGAAAGGTTGTCTTTAATAAAAATGTTAGTTTAAAAGTTTATTTATTAGTGTCACAAGTAGGCTTACATTAACATTGCAATGAAATTACTGTGACATCTTAGCGTTCAACTGAACTCAACCGTCCAACCTGCTTTGAGCTCAGCTCAAGTCATGCCATGGAATGTGAAGCTGTATAAACTCGATCCGGTTGAAGCCAATGCAAAAACGGAACTGAACCACTGGATTCCATTCAACCCAAAATAATGCAACATTTAACAACGCAAAAGCATCATGTGGCCACCGGGATTTACTGGGTGGTTTCAGAATGAGAAATGAGAAGGGAGCCTGACGGACAAAGCATCGTCATGAATAACTCCCGTGCTATGTTTTTTTTAGCTCCCATGTTTCACAGAATGACGATGTTTAAAATGAGAAGGAATGTCTTTTTTTATTCCGCACGATATTATAAATAAGAGATTTTTCAGCCAGATTCCCCCGTTAAAACAGCAATGTCATGATGCTAATTTGCTGTCAACTCAATGATGTGATGCACAGTGTAATGTTTCAGGAATGAATCTTCTGTTTTCTGTTGAGGAACTAGTATACCTTACAATGAGGCTGTTTGAAATATTCAAATCCTGAAATAAAATGCAGTTTCCACGACAGTTTGGCTCATTGTTCTTCAAAGACTTTTACAAAAAGAAGTTTCAACAAATGCCGGAGGTCGAATGTCTCCTTATGATTTTAAAAATGTTGATAGTTTACAATCGCACTCTGGTCTTCATTTCTCAGAAGGTGATGCTGTTCTAGTTGCTTCATGTGATATTAAGCTGCAATGAAGCTCGCAGGAAGTGAGTTGATGTCCTCTGCAATGATATCTTCGGTGTTACTGCTTATGCAACGACTGGATTGATGTTACATCAAGTGCTGAAGCAGATTCTAAGCGCAAACAACAACCACGCCCCGAAAGACCAGCCAGGAAAGAACGTGTTTGTCTGGGGAGGAAAACAGAAATAATGTTTCAAATTCACTTCTGTGTTAAACATCAAATCACAGAATCCCTGGTGTGCAGAAGGAGGCTGTTCGGCCCATCAAGTCTGCACCGACCACAATCCCACCCAGGCCCTATTCCCATAACCCCACATATCCCTGCTAATTCTCCTGACACTAGGGTCAATTTAGCATTGCCAATCAACCTAACCCACACATCTTTGGACTGTGGGAGGAAACCGGAGCACCCGGAGGAAACCCACGCAGACACAGGGAGAATGTGCCAACTCCACACAGTCAGTGACGCGAGACCAGAATTGAACCCGGGTCCCTGGTGCTGTGAAGCAGCAGTGCTAACCACTGTGCCACCGTGCCGCCCCAGGTAGTCCACTTCTTTTCCCGAAGGTAGGGGACTCCAAAGGTAGAGGACATAGCTTTAAGGTGAGAGGGGAGAGATGCAAAAAGGCCCAGAGGGTCAATTGTTTCACACAGAGGGCGGTGAATGTCTGGAAGAAGCTGCCAGAGGCAGTAGCAGAGGCGGATACAATTTTGTCTTTTAAGAAGCATTTAGACAGTTACATGGGTAAGATGGGTATAGAGGGATATGGGCCAAATGCAGGCAATTGGGAGTAGCTAAGTGGTTAAAAAAAGGTGGCATGGACCAGTTGGGCTGAAGGGCCTGTTTCCATGCTGTAAACCTCTCTGACTCTATGACATGGGGGACAACGGTCAGACTCCGCACAGACAGTAACCCAAGCCGGGAAGTGAACCCTGGTCTCTGGCGCTGTGAGGGAGCAGCACTAACCACTGTGTCACCTAGTCTCAAACTATCTGATCTTATTATTGTTGGGTAAACAAATAGAGAGAGAGAGAATGAATGATATGAATTAAAAGAGTTTCCATAGCTGGAATCGTGGTCTGTGTGGATGAGCAATCCAAATTAAGATGATTTGCAGAGATACAATTTAAAATTCACATTGTTATATGACTGCATCATATAACCACGATTTTGCAAATTATGGGTCTGTGTGAATTATGGAAAAAGCTATTCGATTTCCCATTCATCTGGTTTTCTTGTCGAATTACCTTTCTTTTTACTTAGTTACCTTTTAGATCAATACTAAATCACAGATCCTGGCAACAAGAAGGTCATTTATTCTTGTTTTCTTTTGAATATTAATGTCTCAAACGGATAAGTAGCGACCGTTTGGTAAATAAGACAACTGCAAATGACTTGCTGGGACTGAAAGGGCTTCACAAAATTGATGTGAGCTTAATTTTCAGTTTATTTTGATTTGACTTATTATTGTCACATTTATTAACATATAATGAAAAGTATTGTTTCTTGCGCGCTATACAGACAAAACATAGAGAAGGAAAGGAGAGAGTGCAGAACGTAGTGTCACAGTCATAGCTTGGGTGCAGAGAAAGGTCAACTAAATGCGAGATAAGTCAATTCAAAAGTCTGACGGCAGCAGAGAAGAAGCTGTTCTTTAGTTGATTGGTACGTGACCTCAGATTTTTGTATCTTTTTCCCGAAGAAAGAAGGTAGAAGAGAGAATGTCCGGGGTACGTGGGGTCCTTAATAATGCTGGATGCGTTGCCGAGACAGCGGGAAGTATAGACAGAGTCAATGGATGCGAGGCTGGTTTGCGTGATGGATTGGGCTACATTCAAAACCTTTTGTAGTTCCTTACAGTCTTGGGCAGAGCAGGAGACATACCAAGCTGTGACCCAACCAGAAATAATGCATCTGTAAAAGTTACTGAGATTCGTTGCTGACATGCCAAATTTCCTCAGTCTTCTGTGAAAGTAAGAGGCGTTGGTGGGCTTTCTTAACTATAGTGTCGGCATGTGGGGATCAGGACAGGTTGTTGGTGTTCTGGACAACGAAAAACTCGCCGCTCTCACCTTGAGCCCGTGACCTCTCGTGATCGTCACCTCCGACCTGGGAAAAAGCTTCCCACTGTTCACCCTATCTATACCCTTCATAATTTTGTACACCTCGATTAGGTCTCCCCTCATTCTCCGTCTTTCCAGGGAGAACAAGCCCGAGAGATCAAATAGGTTGGGACTTTATTCCCTGGAGCGTAGAAGATTGGGGGGAGATTTGGTAGAGGTATATAAGATTTTGATGGGTATAGATATAGTGAATGCAAGCAGGCTTTTTCTGTTGAGGCGAGGGGAGAAAAAAACCAAAGGGCATGGGTTAAGGGTGAAAGGAGAAAAGTTTAAAGGGAATATTAGGGGGAGCTTCTTCACGCAGAGAGTGGTGGGACTGTGGAATGAGCTGCCGGATAAAGTGGTAAACTTTTAACATTTAAGAAAAACTTGGACGGGTTCATGGATGAGAGGGGTTGGAGGGATATGGTCCAAGTGCAGGTCAGTGGGACTAGGCAAAAAATGGTTCGGCACAGACAAGAAGGGCCAAAAGGCCTGTTTCTGAGCTGTAATTTTCTAAGGTTCTATGGTTCTATGGTTTACCAAATCTCCCCTCATAGCTAAGACCCTCCATACCAGGCAACATCCTGGCAAACCTTCTCTGCACTCTCTCTAAAGCCTCCACGTCCTTCTGGTAGTGCGGCGACCAGAACTGGATGCAGTATTCCAAATGTGGACTAACCAGCGTTCTGTACAACTGCAACATCAGACTCCAGCTTTTATACTCTATATCCCGTCCTATCAAGGAAAGCATACCATATTCCTTCTTCACCACCTTCTCCACCTCTACTGCCACCTTCAAGGATTTATGGACTTGCACACCGAGGTCCCTCCGCGTTTCTATACTCTTGATGGCTCTGCCATTTATTGTATACGTCACCCCTACATTTGTTCTTCCACTGAGGGACAATTTTGCATGGCCAATGCATCTAACCAGCACGTCGGTCGGACTGTGGGAGGAAACCAGAGCACCCGGAGGAAACCCATGGAGAACACAGACATGGGGACAACGCGGCACGGTGGCACAGTGGTTAGCAGTGCCGTCTCACAGCGCCAGGGACCCGTGTTCAATTCCAGCCTTGCGTCACTCTCTGTGCGGAGTCTGCATGTTCTCCCCCTGTCTTTATGGGTTTCCTCTGGGTGTTCCGCTTTCCTCCCACACGCCAAAGATGTCTGGGTTACGTGGATTGGCCATGATAAATTACCCCTGAGTGTCAGGAGGACTAGCAGAATAGATATGTGGGGTTGCGGGGACAGGGTCTGTGTGGGATTGTGGTCGGTGCAGATGTGATGGGCTGCATGGCCTCCTTCTGCTGTGTAGGGATTCTATGACTATTCTATATCAACATGCAGATTCAGCACAGACATTGACCCAAGCCAGGAATCAAACCAGGTCCCTGGCGCTGTGATGCAGCAGTGCTAACCACTCTGGGATAGCAGCATTTGATGCACAGTTTGTGATAAATCTTTGAGAATGTGATTTATTGTTTACTGTATCAGACAGGTTCTGATTACATTGCAAGGTCTCAAGCGCCAGTGAATGACTGGGCCATACGGTGACACAATGGTTAGCACTACTGCCTCACAGCACAGGAACCCGGGTTCAATTCCCAACTTGGGTCACTGTCTGTGTGATGTCTGCACGTTCTCCCCGTGTCTGCGTGGGTTTCCTCCGGGTGCCCCAGCTTCCTCCCACACTCCAAAGATGTGCGGGTAGGTGGATTGGCCATGCCTAAATTCCCCCTCAGTGCCAGGGGGCACTAGCAAGGGTAAATAGGGATTACCGGCTGGGGGCTGGGTGGGTTTGTGGTCAGTGCAGGCGTGAAGGGCCGAATAGACACCTTCTGCACTGCAATCGGCACGTCTTTCATACTGTGGGAGGAAACCGGAGCACCCGGACAAAACACACGCTGATATGGGGGAGAACATGCAAACTCCACACAGTGACCCAAGCCGGGAATCGAACCTGGGTCCCTGGCGCTGTGAGGTAGCAGTGCTGACCACTGTGCTGCCCCAATGAAGTCCCCAGTGATTTTGCACTCTATGTTTCAAGTATTCTCAAGCTTGAAACAAATTTAGTGAATTATTTTAGCGCTTAATCAATCACCTCACGAATTTATTGGAGGAGATGAATGGCAAAAAGTTCAATGAAGTTTGTTATCCTCACTGTAATATTTAGGGACATATCCTGATACAGAACAAACAGATTTATGTTAAAGTTTGCAGGAAATGATGTTGAAACGAACAATATTTGTGCATTGAGAGGCGTTCAGGTCTTCACATTTAAATATTAACTTTGGTCTTAAAAGAAAACATGTACCCGGATCATTCCAATGCAGGTAAGATGCTCTGTCAGAGAGTCAGTGCAGACTCGATGGGCCGTAGGGCCTCCTTCTGCACTGCCGTGGGTTCGATGGTTCACGGGAATGCTGTGATCTTGGAATTCAGCATGTATAATGCACTCTTTATGATACATCTCTTAGATTGTGACTCGCTTTTGCTAAGTGAATATTTGCTGGTCACATTGTAGTCTTTTCACACTCCAGTACCAGTCAATTAAAGGAAACTGAGTAGTTTACAGAGATTATGATGCCGTTTATATTTCTTCACTGTCTGTCTGAATGTTGTATAATCAATATTGTGTCATCAGTATTGTGTAATCAATGTTGTCAAATCAATATTGTGCAACAAATATTGTACAATCAGTATTGTGTAATCAATGTTGTGTAATCAATGTTGTCGAATCAACATTGTGTAATCAATGTTGTGTAATCAATGTTGTGTAATCAATATTGTGTAATCAAAGTTGTGTAATCAAAATTCTGTAATCAAAGTGCTGTAATCAATACTGTGTAATCAAAGTTGTTTAATCAATATTGTTTAATCAATATTGTGTAATCAATGTTGTGGAATCAATATTCTGAATATTCCGGGGTACAAGTGTTTTAGGCGAGACAGAGGAGGGACCAAAAGAGGTGGGGGAGTAGCAGTATTAGTTAGAGAATATAGTACAGCGGTGCAGAGGGGGGACAATTCAGAGGGGTCGTGTAACGAGTCACTGTGGGTGGAGCTTAGAAACAGGAAGGGCACAGTCACGATGTTGGGGGTATGCTACAGGCCCCCCAACAGCCCAAGGGAAGTGGAAGAACGGATATGTCAGGAGATAATGGATAGGTGCAGGAAAAATAGGGTTGTTGTAGTGGGAGACTTCAATGTCCCTGGCATAGACTGGAAATCGCGTAGGGCTGGGAGTCTGAATGGGGAGGAATTTGTAAAATGTGTACAGGAAGGTTCTTTGGAACAATATGTAGATAGCCCGACTAGAGAGGGGGCTATACTGGACCTAGTACCGGGGAATGAGCCCGGTCAGGTTTTCAAAGTTACGGTAGGGGAACATGTGGCAAAAATAACCACAATTCTGTTAGCTTTAGGATAGTGATGGAAAAGGATGAGTGGTGTCCCAAGGGTAAGGTGTTGGATTGGGGGAAGGCTAACTTAAGTGGGATTAGGCAGAAATTGGCAGCTGTTGATTGGGAGAGGCTGTTTGAGGGTAAATCCACATCTGGCATGTGGGAGTCTTTTAAGGAACATTTGATAGGGCTGCAGGATAGGCATGTGCCTGTAAAAAAGAAGGATAGGAAAGGTAGGAATCGAGAACCATGGATAACCAGGGAAATTGAGGGATTGGTGAAAAAGAAAAGAGAGGCGTACGTTAGGTCCAGGCAGCTAAAAACAGAGGGAGCTCCGGAGTAATACAAAGTCGGAAAGAACTCAAACGAGGAATTAGAAGGGCAAAAACGGGTCACGAAATGTCATGGCAGACAAGATTAAGGTGAATCCCAAGGCATTTTATTCATACGTTAGGAACAAAAGGGTTGTCAGGGAAAAAATCGGACCTCTCAGGGACAAAAGTGGGGAATTATGCTTCAGAGCCCAAAGAAGTAGGGGAGATACTAAATGAATACTTTGCATCGGCATTCGCAAAGGAGAGGGATGTGTTGACTGGGAGTGTCTCGGAGGGGAGTGTTGACCCATTAGAGAAAATCTCCATTACAAAGGAGGAATATAAAGACTGACCAATCCCCAGGGCCTGATGGAATCTATCCAAGGCTGCTCATGGAGACGAAAGATGAAATCGCTGGGCCTCTGACGCAAATCTTTGTCTCGTCACTGGACACAGGTGAGGTCCCAGATGATTGGAGGATAGCTGATGTGGTCCCGTTATTTAAGAAGGGTAGGAAGGATAACCCGGGAAATTATAGGTCGGTGAGCTTGACGTCTGTGGTAGGGAAGTTGTTGGAGAGGATTCTTAGAGCTAGGATGTATGCGCATTTAGAAAGGAATAAACTCCTTAACGATAGTCAGCATGGTTTTGTGAGAGGGAGGTCATGCCTCACTAACCTGGTGGAGTTTTTTGAAGAAGTGACTAGAATGGTTGACGAGGGAAGGGCCGTGGATGTCGTCTATATGGACTTTAGTAAATCGTTTGACAAAGTCCCTCATAGTAGGTTGGTGCAAAAGGTTGGATCTCATGGGATAAAGGGGAAGGTGGCTAGATGGGTGGAGAACTGGCTTGGTCACAGAAGACAGAGGGTGGTAGTGGAAGGGTCCTTTTCCGGCTGGATGCCTGTGACTAGTGATGTTCCGCAGGGCTCTGTATTGGGACCTCTGCTATTTGTGATAGCATAAACGATCTGGAAGAAGCTGTAACTGGAGTGATCAGTAACTTTGCGGACAACACGAAAATGGCTGGACTTGCAGATAGTGAGGAACATTGTCAGAGGCTACAGAAGGATATAGATGGGCTGGAAATTTGGGCAAAGAAATGGCAGATGGAGTTCAATCCAGATGAATGCGAAGTGATGCATTTTGGTAGAACTCACGTAGGGAGGAGCTATACGATAAATGGCAGAACAATAAAGGGTGTAGATACGCAGAGGGACCTGGGTGTGCAAGTCCACAGATCCTTGAAGGTGACGTCACAGGTGGAGAAGGCAGTGAATAAGGCATATGGCTTGCTTGCCTTCATAGGATGGGGCAGAGAGTATAAAAGTTGGGGTCTGATGTTGCAATTGTATCGAACGTTGGTTCGGCCGCATTTGGAATACTGCGTCCAGTTCTGGTCGCCACACTACCAGAAGGACGTGGAGGCTTTAGAGAGAGTACAGAGGAGGTTGACCAGGATGTTGCCTGGTATGGAAGGGCTTAGTTATGAGGAGAAATTGGGTAAACTGGGGTTGTTCTCACTGGAAAGACGGAGGATGAGGGGTGACCTAATCGAGGTGTATAAAATTATGAAAGGCATAGTTAGGGTGAACGGTGGGAAGCTTTTTCCCAGGCCGGCGGTGACGTTCACGAGGGGTCATAGGTTCAAGGTGAGGGGGGGGATGGTTTAACACGGATATCAGAAGGACGTATTTTACACAGAGGATGGTGGGAGCCTGGAATGCGCTGCCGTCAAGGTGGTGGAGGCGGATACACTGGGAACCATTAAGACTTATCTGGTTAGCCACATGAACGGAGTGGGAATGGAGGGATACAAAAGAATGGTCTAGTTTGGACCAGGGAGTGGCGCGGACTTGGAGGGCCGAAGGACCTGTTCCTGTGCTGTTTTGTTCTTTGTAATATTGTGTAATCAATGTTGTGTAATCATTACTGTGTAATCAATGTTGTGTAATCAATACTGTGTAATCAATATTGTGTAATCAATGTTGTGTAATAAATATTGTGTAATCAATATTGTGTAATCAATGTTGTGTAATCAGTATTGTGTAGTCAATACTGTGTAATCAGTATTGTGTAATCAATGTTGTGTAATCAATGTTGTGTAATCAAAATTGTGTAATCAATGTTGTGTAATCAATATTGTGTAATCAATGTTGTGTAATCAGTATTGTGTAATCAATGTTGTGTAATCAGTCTTGTGTAATCAGTATTGTGTAATCAGTATTGTGTAATCATTATTGTGTAATCAATATTGTGAATTGAAGGTATTTGACCCAGATTATTTTAACGTGTGTCACTGAACACAGTACTTTAATTTAACAGCAAAGTTCCTTTTCTGACTGTCGATTCTGGGCAGTGGTTCGAGAATCGCCATTTTGTTATAAAATAAGGGACCTTCTGTTTCCACTGTCTGTTTACTTTGGGAGGTATAACTTTATCAAAAACAGAAAATACTGGAAAATCTCAGCAGGTCTGACAGCATCTGTGAATCATAGAATCCCTATAGTGCAGAAGGAGGCCATTTGGCCCATCGAGCCTACACCAACAACAATCCCACCCAGGCCCTATCCCCGTAACCCCACATATTTACCCTGCTAGTCCCCCTGACACTAAGTGCCGATTTATCATGGTCGATCCACCTAACCTGCAGATCTTTGGACTGCGGGAGGAAACCGGAGCACCCGGAGGAAACCCACACAGACACGGAGGGAATGTGCAAACTCCACACAGACAGAAGAGAGAATAGAAACAACGCTTTGAGTCTGACGAAGGGTCATCCAGAGTTGAAACATTTGCTCTATTCTCTCAGATGCTGTCGGACCTGCTGAGTTTTTCCAGCATTTCCTGTTTTTATTTCAGATTCCAGCATCCACGGTATTTTGCTTTTATCTTACTCTTCATCAAAGATGGCACCGTTTACAGATTAAAGTTTATTTATTGGTCACAAGTAGGCTTATATTAACTCTGCAATTAAGTTAATTTTGTTGAAAAGTCACTTATTGCAAACGAGCTGCCAGAGGCAGTAGTGGAGGCGGGTAAAATTTTGCCTTTCAAAAAGCATTTAGACAGTTACATGGGTAAGATGGGCTGCACGGTGGCACAGTGGTTAGCACTGCTGCCTCACAGCGGCAGGGACCCGGGTTCAATTCCAGCCTCAGGTCTCTGTCTGTGTGGAGTCTGCACATTCTCCCCGTGTCTGCGTGGGTTTCCCCCGGGTGCTACAGTTCCCTTCCACAGTCCAAAGGTGAGCAGGTTAGGTTGATTGGCTATAGTAAATTGCCCCTTAGTGTCAGGTGGACGAGCATGATAAATGGGTGGGGTTACAGGGATAGGGTCTGGGTGGGATTGTGATTGGTGCAGACACGATGGGCCAAATGGCCTCCTTCTGCACATTAGGGATTCTATGATTTCTACAGGTATAAAGGGATGTGGGCCAAATGCGGGCAATTGAGACTAGCTTATTGGTGAAAACTGGGATGTGTGGACAGTTTGGGCCAAAGGTCCTGTTTCCATGCTGTAAATCTCTATGAATCGACTGTGAAAATCCCCGAGTCGCCACACTCCGGCACCTGTTCGCATGTACTTAGGGAGAATTTAGCATGGTCAATGCACCTGACCAGCATGTCTTTGGACACTAAGGGGCAATTTAGCATGGCCAATCCCCCGAACCTGTACACCTTTGCACACTAAGGGCCCGATTTTACCATTTTGATTTCATGCACTGAATCTGGACGCAATTCAGATCTGAATTGGAAATCTGTTCTCCGGGGGCCCCATACGCACTTACCCTGGAAAAAACATTGTGAGTCTGAATCGCTCTGTGGGCGGGGCTTCTCGCTCTCGAAACGCTGCAACTCCGATCGGAGCTCTGAACTGCGCGTGCGCAGTGAGAAATACATCTGAAATGGGCGCCCCTGTCACAGCGCTCCCAGGCAGCAACAAGCGGATCAAGTGACCTGGGAGCGAAAGGTGGGAGTGATGGCCCCCACAGACATCGCCCCACCCCACAACATAACTATCCCCCTTTACACCCACCTCCCCCACTACCCAGACCGATCGCGACCCCCCCCCCCACCAATCACCCGCAGAATGGCAACAGCAACCCTCCCACCCCTGCCCCCTTCACCAGAGAATGATCTGATCCACCTCCCTCCCCTCCCCCCATGACCAGAGAATGATCTGATCCACCTCCCTCCCCTCCCCCCATGACCAGAGAATGATCTGATCCACCTCCGGCCTCCCGCACCCCCACCCCCCTCTCCCCCCACCACTGATCTGAGTCAGAGAGCCGCCAGAAGCTCTGATCTTACCCCCTCAGAGCTGGACTGCCCGAAACAGACCTTTGCCGAGCACATCTGTTCCGCCCCGAATCTGGACGGGCGAACGCGATGGTAAGGGCGGAAATGCAGGTAAGATTGGGCATCCAGCTCATTAAGTCAATTTAAATGCATCACCCATTTCGGGCGCGGTTCGGATCGCGGCCATTTTCGGGCCTTGGTAAAGTGGACATCTGCACGGATTGTACTAATCGCCTCACACCTGACTTTACCAAGTTTTCGCGCCCGTTAAGGCAATTTAACATGGCCAATCAACCGATCCTCCAGATCTTTGGACACGAAGGGGCAAGTTAGCATGGTTAATCCACCTATCCTTCTCATCTTTGGACACGAAGGGGCAATTCAGCATGGCCAATCCACCCAACCTGCACATCTTTGGACACTACACAACCTGCTGGTCTGAGGCTTTATCCCGCTGGCAAATCAGACCATGAGGCCCTTAGTGTGGTGTAACATAACCGATGTTTCGTGCCAAAATCAGTATTGTTCATTCTCAGTGTGTGGGCATTGCTGACTTTAGTGTCCATCCTTGGAAATTCATCGTTGGAGCTTTCTTACAAACACAGGGCAGACTCAGTCACTTCAGAGGACAGTTGAGTCAACCACATTGGTGTGGGGCTGGAGTCACGTAGAGCTGAGCCTGGGTAAGGACCTCTCCTGAAGTACATCAGTGAACTGGTCAGGTTTTTAAAACAACCCATCAACTTCACCGCTATTTTCACTGACTTATTTCCAGATTTTACAAACTGAATTGAAATGTTTAAAGCCCCGTTCTCTGGCCCAGCTCAACACGAAGGTGCCCGAAAATCCTCTTATTCTGCTCACACTCTGTACCCCCAACATTAATTAATCTTCATATTCAGAAATAGATTGATACTTCGTGGGGTGGCACAGCGCCAGGGACCCTGGTTCGATTCCTGGCCTCGGGTCACTGTCTGTGTGGAGGTTGCACGTTCTCCCCGTGTCTGCGTGGGTTTCCTCCGGGTGCTCCGGTTTCCTCCCACAGTCCAAAGATATGCAGGTTCGGTGGATTGGCCATGCTAAATTGCCCCTTAGTGTCAGGGAGACTTGCTAGAGTAAATGCATGGGGTTACAGGGACAGGGCCTGGGTGGGATTGTGGCCGGTGCAGACTCGATGGGCTGAATGGCCTCCTTCTGCACTAGAATTATACGATTCAGCGTGGCATGAGTGCTAAATTTAGCATGACCAATTCACCTAACCTGCAAATCTTTGGATAGTAAGGGGCAATTAGCATGGCCAATACACCTAACCCGCACATCTGTGGACACTGAGGGGCAATGTAGAATGGCCAATCCACCGAACCAGTACATCTGTGGACACTAAGAGGCAAGGTAGAATGGCCAATCCACCTATCCAGTACATCTGTGGACACTAAGGGGCAATGTAGAATGGCCAATCCACCTATCCAGTACATCTGTGGACACTAAGGACACTTTAGCATTGCCAATCCACCCAACAGCACGTTTTTCAGACTGTGGGAGGAAACCGGAGCAGCCGGAGGAAACCCATGCAGACATGGGGAGAACATGCAGACTCCGCACAGACAGTGACCCAAGCCGGGAATCGAACCTGTGTCCCTGGTGCTGTGAGGCAACATAGCTAATCCAATTAGCCAGGCAGCAGGTTATTTTAGTCTTGGCATTCTGCAATGTGATCGGATTCATTGAACTGTCATGATTTTTTCACTATCTGTTTAAATTTCCAAGGATTATCACATTAAAAGCATCTTAAGGAAATGTCTGAGTGAATAACCCATCGCCCCCATGACTGTTTTGGAGGAGTTGAACAACAGGAACTGAACTGAAGGATGTTTTTCTTACCATAAAAGTCAGATCCATAACCTGATGTGAAGAAGACAGATTTATGTTAAATCTTGGATAAAATTATTTCAAAATCAACATGCTGAAAGATATTTATGCCTTAGGAACAAAGAAAAGTGCTGCAGAGGAACAGACCCTTCGATGTTCACTCTCCCATGTATCTCTTGGAATGGGATTGTTTTTGTTGTGTAAACAAGTGCTGATTGTATCGGGAGGTTTTACACTCAAGCATCAGTGAATAAGTATAAAGGTTATTTATTCGTGTCACAAGTAGGCTTACATCAACACTGCAATGAAGTTACTGTGAAAATCCCACAGTTGCTACACTCTGGCGCCTGTTTGGATAACACTGAGGGAGTATTTTGCATGGCCAATGTACCTAACCAGCACTTCTATGGGACTTTGGAAGGAAACCGGAGCGCCCGGAGAAAACTCATGCAGACACGGGGAGAACGTGCAGACTCCACACAGACAGTGACCCGAGCCGGGAATCAAACCCAGGTCCCTGGAGCTGTGAAGCAGCAGTGCTAACCACTGTGCTACCGTGCCGGATTCACCACCCTCTGGCTGAAGAAATTCCTCCTCGTCTCAGTTCTGAACTAAGAAGTCTCACAACAGCAGGTTAAAGTCCCACAGGTTTATTTCGAATCACGAGCTTTCGGAACGCTGCTCCTTCATCAGGTGAGTGGGAAACTGGTGTTGTGAGACTTCTTACTGCGCACACCCCAGTCCAACACCGCCATCTCCACATCACATTTCTAAAGGGCCATCCCTTTCCTCTGAGTCTGTGCCCTCGGGTCCAAGTCTCCCCAACTAATGGAAACATCTTCCCCAAGCGCACTCTATCCAGGCCTTTCATTATTCTGTAAGTTTCAATGTGATCCCCTTCCTCATACTTCCAAACTGCATCGAGTGTGGACCCCCAGACATCAGACGCTCCTCATGCGTCAAGTCTTTCATTCCCCGGATCATTCTTGTGAACCTGCTCTGGACCCTCTCCAAGGCCAGCACATCCTTCCTTAGATACGGGGACCATAATTGCTGACAATATTGTGAATGCGGTCAGACCAGTGTCTTATAAACCCTCAGCAGTACACCCCTGCTTTTGTATTCTCGTCGTCTCGAAATTAACACTAGCAGAGTGATCTCTGCTGTATCGAATTAATATTGACCCTACATTATTTCCAACTTTCCATCCCTCCCTGACCCTCAACACCCCATCGAGGCTGTAACTGTTCTACGTTGGGTATAAAAAGTGTTGGATTGAAGGGGGTTAAGTGAAGCTGTTTGTTTAGTGACTGGAATTGATGTGAGTCTCCATGGATCTGATTAGTGTGCCTGGAGGGATTCCCCTCTTCTATTAATAAGGGATTCCGTTCAATGTGTGGTCCCATTGGGTCAGCGGGAGCGGCAACTCCGACAGCAACAGAGATCAGCGGCTGTGGAGAGAGAGGGAGGGAGAGGAGAGATCAGAATCTGGGAGCAATGGATTGGAGTCTTCCAACAATGGATCAGAATCTGGGAACAATGGATTGGAATGTTACGACAATGGATCAGAATCTGGGAACAATGGATTGGAATCTTGCAACAATGGATCGGAATCTGGGAACAATGAACCGGAATGTTCCAACCAAGGACAGGAGTTTATTCTATTGGATTTCTGTGTTTACTGATTATTATTGGGTCATGACATCAGCTGATCGGATTCAATATCTACTGTACGCGATTCAATGTATTTACTATCCCCTCCTGGCGATTGTTGGTGTTCCGGGTAAGTCTCTGGCTGGAATTGGACCGGCCCGACCGCCACGGGAATCGGAGCAGGCGAGGGGCGGAGAATGGGAAGGTCTGTTGAACACGGGTGGGATTTTGCAGCTTGGGGAAGAGTGAGGCTGGAAAGGCCCGTCCCCTGTGTCCAGTTCCTAATTCTAGAAAGGCTGTTTAACTGTATTGATTTTCTTGTCATTTCCTGTACTGGGTTTGCTGCTCTTGTTGAATCTCTGTATCCGGTTATTAATTCTTTCAGCCACTGACAATTGTCTCAGGGTCTATGGGCTGGGATGTCTTCTGAGTGCTGTGACTTTCCATAGACATGTGACCTCAAACACTATTCCTTCGTGTGTAAAAGATTGAGACAGAATCCTTTTCACCCTCTGCATATAACACCAGTTCACCCACCCAATCACCAGGCCACAGAATTAATTTTATTGGTCATATCTGCACAGCAGGATCTCACAGAGAGAAAACATATTTCATTAAATTTGAAATTTATTCATCAGTGTCACAAGTATGCGAACATTAACATTGCAATGAAGTTACTATAAAAATCCCCGAATCACCACACTCCAGTGCCTGTTCAGGTACACTGAGGGAAAATTTAGCACGGCCAATGCACCCAACCAGCACAACTTTCAGATAGTGGGAGGAAACTGGAGCACTCGGAGGAAACTCACGCAGACATGGGGAGAACATGCAGAATCTGCACAGACAGTGGCCAAACCTGCAATTGAACCCGGACCTCTGCTGCTGTGAGGCAGCAATGCTATCCCCTGTGCCACCACAAGCTCTCCGAGAGCAACAGGAATACAAACACACAGACACACCCAAACACACATACATTAATACACACATTTGTTGATAGAAGCAATCAGATTTAGATACTCCCACTCACACACAAATTCAAGAACCAAAATTGCTGCAACACTCCAGAATAACGCACACTTAGGAACACTCGTCAGGTACTCTGTTGCTCACACACAAACACGCACACACACACATGCATACTGGTACAGACAATATAGACACACGCAACACACACACGATAGGGGGGCAGGATAACAGCTACTCCCTGTCCATTGATGGTGGGGTGATCAAGTAAAACCGCGTGACAGCCTGGAACTCAGGTCCACGTCCCATTTCTCACCTCTTGCAACCTTCACCGGCAATGGATAAACAGTGGATTCAGTCTCCTGCCCATTTCCGGCAAGAGGCTGAATAAATTATTTCAATCTATTTTAAAACAAATTTAAATGAAATTAGTGAGCCTGGGATGGAATTGTGCGCCACACTTGCCTTTGCAGCCTCACCGGGAGAGGTTGGGTCCGGTGAGGAAAACAGCTGGCCACATGTATGAGGACGAGTCATGATGACCTCGCCGGGAGAACTGAAGGCCATTGAGGACACCGGGCAAGGTCGAGGGCAAAGGTAGGTGCCCCTTGGGCAATGCCCACCGGGCAGTACCAGGGAGTGGGGCATGAGGTGGTGGGGTCTACAGGGGCGGAGCCTGAAGGTAGCGGGGCCGACTCTGAACGTAGTTGCAGGGTCGGAGAGGGTCCCGTTACCACACTGCCCGCTGTCTGTGGGGTGGGGTGGTCCCCGCTGCCACTCTGCACGTGATTGGTGTTGGTAAGGAGGGGGGCATCACTGCCTCTCTGCATGCACATTGGGGTAGGGAGGGGGTCTCGCTGCCACACCGAACGTGATTGGTGGAGGCAGGGAGGGGGGCATCACTGCCTCTTTGCATGCACAGTGGGGTAGGGATGGGGTTTCGCTGCCTCTCTGCATGCACAGTGGGGTAGGGAGGGGGTCTCGCTGCCTCTCTGCATGCACAGTGGGGGTAGTGTGGGGTCTCGCTGCCTCTCTGCATGCACAGTGGGGTAGGGAGGGGGTCTCACTGCCTCACTGCATGCACAGTGGGGTAGGGAGGGGGTCTCGCTGCCTCTCTACATACACAGTGGGGTGGGGAGGGGGTCTGGTTGCCTCTCTGCATGCACAGTGGGGTAGGGAGGGGGGCATCACTGCCTCTCTGCATGCACAGTGGGGTAGGGAGGGGTCTCGCTGCCTCTCTGCATGCACAGTGGGGTAGGGAGGGGGTCTTGCTGCCTCTCTGCCTGCACAGTGGGGTAGGGAGGGGGATCTTGCTGCCTCTCTGCCTGCACAGTGGGTTAAGGAGGCGTGCCCTGCTGACACTCTGCATGCAATTGGTGTGGGGGAAGGGGCGGTGATTGGTCCAGGTGGTGGGGAGGGGGCTGGGTCTATATCTGGTCGGGGGCTGCTCAGAAAGAGCTGAGGACCCCCGGACTACCTGGGGGCAGCTGCTGTGCTGAAGCGAGCTGCAGCAGCAGAGAGCTGACAGATGTCTCTCTCAGACCAGGCAGCTCACTGCTGGCTGCAATTGCGCATTTGCAACCAGATAGGTTTGGGAGGTGGTGGGTATCCCAGCCAGCGCTGTGAGAGCTGCAAGTGATGGGGCCACTGCTGTGGGTGGTCCAACAGCCATCGAGTTTTAACAGCACAAAATGAGGCCCTTCGACCATTATGTCTGAATAGGTCATCAAACACCTATCCAATCCAATCCCATTTTCCAGCACTCGATCCATAGCCTTGTCATAGAGTTTACAGAATGGAAACAGGCCCTTCGGCCCATCTTATCCATGCTGCCCTTTCTTTTTAAACCCCTAAACTAATCCCAATTGCCCACATTTGCCCCATATCCCTCTATACCCATCGTGCCCATTTAACTATCTAAACGCTTTTAAAAAATAAAATTGTACCCGCCTCTACTACTGCCTCTGGCAGCTCGTTCCAGACACTCACCACCCTCTGTGTGATAAAATTGCCCCTCTGGACACTTTTGTATCTTTCCCCTCTCTCCTTAAACCTGTGCCATCTAGTTTTAGACTCCCCTACCTTTAGGAAAAGATATTGACTATTGAGCTGATCTGTGCCCCTCATTATTTTATAGACCTCTAGAAGATCACCCCTCAGCCTCCTACGCTCCAGAGAAAAAAGTCCCAGTCTATTCAGCCTATCCTTATAACTCAATCCATCAAGTCCCAGTCGCATCCTCGGAAATCTTTTCTGCACTCTTTCTAGTTTAATAATTATATGCTCTGGCGTTTGAGTTGCTGATCTAAATGCCTCTTGTGGTTTTTCCCGCTTCTACCATCCTTTCAGGCCGTGAGCTGCAGATCCCATCACCCTGTGGATGAAAACATTTTCCCTCAAATCCACACAAACACCTGCCCTTTACCTTAACTCCACGCCCCTCTGGTTATTGACACCTCTACTAAAGGGAAAAGGTTTCTTCCTATCCGTGTGCCACATAATTGTGTTCATATCACTCAGCTCCCCCCCCACCCCCCGCCCCCACCTGAAAGCATTCCCCACCACCACCCACTACACCCACTCCACCTCCAGCCGTCTCTGCTCTAAGGTAAAAAACCCAGCCTAACCAGCCTCTCCTCATAGCTGAAACTCTCCAGCCCAGGCAGCATCCTGGTGAATCTCCTCTCCACCGTCTCCAGTATAATCACATCCTTCCTGTAGTGTGATGACCAGAGCTGTGCACAGTTCTCTTGCTCTGGTCCAACCAGCATTTTATACACTTCCATCATCACCTCCCAGCTCTTATAGTCTATGCTGCGGCTGCTAAAGGCAAGTATCCTACATGTCGTCTTAACCACCTCATCTACCTGTCTTGCTGCTTTTGGAGATCCACATATCTGCAGCCCAAATTCATTCTGGTCCTCTGCACTTCCTCAGACTCGACCGGACATGGTACATTTCCTTGCCCGGATAGTCGTCCCAAATGCATGGCCTCACATTGGTCAGGTGTAAATTACATTTGCCCATTTGCCCAGCCTTTCAGTTTCCTCAGCACGGTGGCACAGTGGTTAGCACTGCTGCCCCACAGCGCCAGGGACGTGTGTTCCATTTCTGGCTTGGACCACATCTGTGTGGAGTTTGCACATTCTCCCCGTGTCTGCATGGGTTTCCTCTGGGTGCTCCAGTTTCCGCCCACAGTCGGAAGACTTGTGGGTTAGGTGGATTGGCCAGGATATACTGGACTTACTGTCAGGGAGAATTGCTTGGGTAAATGCATGGGGTTCAGGGGATATCGCCTGGGTGGGATTGTGCTCAGTCCAGACTCGATGGGCTGAATGGCCTCCTTCTGCACTGTAGGATTCTATGATTCCTGTCATCTAAGGCTTTCCTCCTCAATATTTACCACACCACCAATTTTTGTATCATCTGCAAACTTACTGATCACACCTCACACATTCAAGTCCAGACCATCAATGTACACTACAAACAGCAAGGGACCCAGCATCGATCCCTGTGGAACCCCACTGAACACAGGCTTGCAGTCACAAAAACAACCTTCCACCATCACCCTCTGCCACTCAGCCATTTTGAATATAATTTACCAAATTGACCTGGTTCCAATCGGAATCACTTCCTTGTTCAGTCTTCCATATTTGTCAAAAGCTTTTCTGAAGAACACGTAGACTACATCGACTGCACTTCCCTCATCTCCTCATCCAGTCACCTCCTCAATATATTCCAGCGAATTGTCAGACATGATCTCCCCCTGTCAAAGGCACGCTGACTATTGTTCATAAATCCTTACCTCTCGAAGTGGAGATTAATTCTGTCCCTCAGGTTGTTTTCCAATCATTTCCCGAACACGGATATGGTGATGGTGGTGTCCTGGCCGTGATCTTGGATATCTCCAGGGCACCTTGCAGGATGGCAGTATGGCACAGTGGTTAGCACTGCTGCCTCACAGCATCAGGGATCCCATTTCAATTCCTGGGATTCCATCAGCACCAGTGAAGCTTCTTTTTAAAAATTTGTTCCATTCTCACATCTCGCCTGTTGGGATTTCTCCTATTACAAGAACGTGTGGTGTTCCTCTGGAAAGAATCCACTGTGAGCAAGTCCAGTTTCTCGCAGCTCCCCAATGTCCACATTCAGCCTTGTAAATTCAGTCTCGGTCACAGCCGTCCCGTGTACATCATCAACCTGCATAAGTTCATTGGTAAGGTCAGGGCACATCGTGCTGATGTTTCAGCTTGAGATGCAAAAGACTGATTTGATTTGAATTGATTTGGTTTATTATTTTCACATATAATAAATATGTGATCCAAGCCGGGAATCGAACTCAGGTCCCTGTGAGACAGCAGTGCTAACCATTGTGCCACCATGCTGCCGACTCAGGAACAGCTTCTTCTCTGCTGCCATCTGACGTTTTAATGGGCCCACATCGCATTCAGATGATCTTATTCTACACCCTCGCTCTGAGTCCAACATTACATTCTGCACTCTCTCCTTCTCCATGTTCAGGGTTACAGTGTTACAGAGTTCAGTGTTGGGCCAGGGAGATGGTGTCTGTGGACCTGTTGGGGAGGTTGGTGAACTGTAGTGTATCCAGGCAATCTGGGAGGCCGGAATTGATTCATGCCATGACTAACCTTTTGATGCATTTCATAACATTGGATATAAAGTGAAAAGTGTTGTTGCTTGAGTGCCATACAGACAAAGCATACTGTACATAGAGAAGGAGAGAGGGCAGAATGTAATGTTGCAGTCATAGCTAGGATGTAGTAAAAGATCATCTTAATGCAATGTGGGTCCATTCAAACGTCTGATGGCAGCAGAGAAGCTGTTCCTGAGTCGGCAGCATGGTGGCACAATGGTTAGCGCTGCTGTCTCACAGGAACCTGAGTTCGATTCCCGGCTTGGATCACTGTCTGTGTGGAATTTGCACATTCCACCCGTATGCGCATGGGTTTGCTCCGGATGCTCCAGTTTTCCCCCACAGTCCAAAATGTGCAGGTTAGGTTGATTGGCCATGTTAACTGCCCATTAGCGTCCTGGGATATGTATGTTTGGGGGATTAGCAGGGTGCATATGTGGGATTTCGGGGATAGGACCTGGGTGGGATTGTTGTCGGCGTAGACCCGATGGGTCAAATGGCCCCCTTCTGCACTGTAGTGATTCTATGATTCTATGAGTCGGTTGGTCCATGTCCTCACACATTTTTTATCTTTTTCTCTGATGGAACAAGTGGGAAAAGTTGATGTCCGTGGTGCGCTATTCCTGAATTAGGCTGGTTGCTTTTGTGAGGTAACGGGAGGTTGAGACAGAGTTAATGAGTGGGAGGTTGGTTTGAGTGATGGACTGGTCTGCATTCACCAAGAACAAAGAACAAAGAACAAAGAACAATACAGCACAGGAACAGGCCCTTCGGCCCTCCAAGCCCGCGCCGCTCCCCGGTCCAGGATTGAATCCCGAATCCAGGATCCCCGCCCAATTTTCCAGCCTATCTACATACCAATATCCTATCCACCGAGCTGTCCCTCACAGCTACGATGCTTTGTTCATTACAACCTATTAACTTACCCCCACCCCCCCATTCCAGACCATGTGATCTCCAGGGAGAGGCGAAAACCCAGAGTGAAAAACCCCAGGGCCAATATGGGGAAAAAAAATCTGGGAAATTCCTCTCCGACCCCCTGAGGCGATCGAAACGAGTCCAGGAGATCACAATGGCCCCGATCGGAAAATGCTTCCCAACCCTAGTCATTTCCACTTCCACGAACACCATATGAATTCCCTGCCCCCGAGACAGGTTCCCAACTATCCGCAGTCTCACTCTGTACTGGCACCAGCAAGATGATCGTAGAATGAAGCCTTGAAACGAGAAACCAGGAACAATTAGCCCGCGCCGCTCCCTGGTCCAAACTAGACCACTCTTTTGTATCCCTCCATTCCCACTCCGTTCATATAGCTGTCTAGATAAGTCTTAAACGTTCCCAGTGTGTCCGCCTCCACCACCTTGCCCGGCAACACATTCCAGGCCCCCACGACCCTCTGTGTGAAATATGTCCTTCTGATATCTGTGTTAAACCTCCCCCCCTTCACCTTGAACCTATGACCCCTCGTGAACGTCACCACCGACCCGGGGAAAAGCTTCCCACCGTTCACCCTATCTATGCCTTTCATAATTTTATACACCTCTATTAAGTCTCCCCTCATCCTCCGTCTTTCCAAGGAGAACAACCCCAATTTCCCCAATCTCTCCTCATAACCAAGCCCCTCCATACCAGGCAACATCCTGGTAAACCTCCTCTGTACTCTCTCCAAAGCCTCCACGTCCTTCTGGTAGTGTGGCGACCAGAACTGGACGCAGTATTCCAAATGCGGCCGAACCAACGTTCTATACATCTGCAACATCAGACCCCAACTTTTATACTCTATGCCCCGTCCTATAAAGGCAAGCATGCCATATGCCTTCTTCACCACCTTCTCCACCTGTGACGTCACCTTCAAAGATCTGTGGACTTGCACACCCAGGTCCCTCTGCGTCTCTACACCCTTTATGGTTCTTCCATTTATCGTGTAGCTCCTCCCTACATTATTCCCACCAAAATGCATCACTTCGCATTTATCAGGATTGAACTCCATCTGCCATTTCCTTGCCCAAATTTCCAGCCTATCTATATCCTTCTGTAGCCTCTGACAATGTTCCTCACTATCTGCAAGTCCTGCCAGTTTTGTGTCGTCCGCAAACTTACTGATCACCCCAGTTACTCCTTCTTCCAGATCATTTATATAAATCACAAACAGCAGAGGTCCCAATACAGAGCCCTGCGGTACACCACTAGTCACAGGCCTCCAGCCGGAAAAAGACCCTTCCACTACCACCCTCTGTCTTCTATGACCAAGCCAGTTCTCCACCCATCTAGCCACCTCCCCCTTTATCCCATGGGATCCAACCTTTTTCACTAGCCTACCATGAGGGACTTTGTCAAATGCTTTACTAAAGTCCATATAGACAACATCCACGGCCCTTCCTTCGTCAACCATTTTGGTCACTTCTTCAAAAAACACCACCAGGTTCGTGAGGCATGACCTCCCTCTCACAAAACCATGTTGACTATCGTTAATGAGTTTATTCCTTTCTATATGCGCATACACCCTATCTTTAAGAATCTTCTCCAACAACTTCCCCACCACGGACGTCAAGCTCACCGGCCTATAATTACCCGGGTTATCCTTCCTACCCTTCTTAAATAACGGGACCACATTGGCTATCCTCCAATCCTCTGGGACCTCACCTGTGTCCAGTGACGAGACAAAGATTTGCGTCAGAGGCCCAACTATTTCACCTCTCGTCTCCCTGAGCAGCCTTGGATAGATTCCATCAGGCCCTGGGGATTTGTCAGTCTTTATATTCTCTAACAAACCTAACACTTCCTCCTTTGTAATGGAGATTTTCTCCAACGGTTCAACACTCCCCTCCGAGACACTCCCAGTCAACACATCCCTCTCCTTAGTGAATACCGACGCAAAGTATTCATTTAGGATCTCCCCTACCTCTTTGGGCTCCAAGCATAAGTCCCCACTTTTGTCCCTGAGAGGTCCGATTTTTTCCCTTACAACCCTTTTGTTCCTAACGTATGAATAAAATGCCTTGGGATTCTCCTTAATCCTGTCTGCCAAGAACATTTCGTGACCCCTTTTTGCTCTTCTAATTCCCCGTTTGAGTATTTTCCTACTTTCATTATACTCCTCCAGAGCTCCCTCCGTTTTTAGCTGCTTGGACCTAACATACGCCTCTCTTTTCCTTTTGACCAGTCCCTCAATTTCCCTGGTTATCCACGGTTCTCTAATCCTACCCTTCCTATCCTTCTTTTTTACAGGCACATGCTTGTCCTGTAGCCCTAACAACCGTTCCTTAAAAGACTGCCACATACCAGATGTGGATTTACCCTCAAACAGCCTCTCCCAATCAAGAGCTGCCAATTTCTGCCTGATCCCAATAAGGTTAGCCTTCCCCCAATCCAACACCTTACCCTTGGGACACCACTCATCCTTTTCCATCACTATCCTAAAGCTAACAGAATTGTGGTCACTATTTGCCACATGTTCCCCGACCAAAACTTTGAAGACCTGACCGGGCTCATTCCCCAGCACCAGGTCCAGTATAGCCCCCTCTCTAGTTGGGCTGTCCACATATTGTTCCAACGAACCCTCCTGTACACATTTTACAAATGCCTCACCATCCAGAGTCCCTGCCCTCAGCGATTTCCAGTCTATACCAGGGAAATTGAAGTCTCCCACTACAACAACCCTATATTTCCTGCACCTATCCAGTATCTCCTGACATATCCATTCTTCCACTTCCCTTGGGCTGTTGGGGGGCCTGTAGTACACCCCCAACATAGTGACTGCGCCTTTCCTGTTTCTAAGCTCCACCCAGAGTGACTCGCTACACGACTCCTCCGAATTGTCCTCCCTCTGCACCGCTGTAATATGCTCTCCAACCAATACCGCTACTCCCCCACCTCTTTTGGCCCCTCCTCTGTCTCGCCTAAAACACTTGTACCCTGGAATATTCAGCTGCCAGTCCTGTCCCTCTTTCAACCAAGTCTCTGTCACCGCAACCACATCCAAATTCCTCGTGCGCATTAAGGCCCCAAGTTCGTCTGTTTTACCTGCTACGCTCCTTGCATTGAAGTATAAGCACTCCAGACCCCCAGGCTCAGTGAGGTCGTCCTCCCCCAGAGTGCTCTTCTTCTTTGCCAGCCTTGTCCCAGCCCCAAGCTCGTCCCCAGCCACCACACTTATAGACCTAATAGTTTGATCCCCACCCCCCTGCCATACTAGTTTAAACCCCCCCGAACTGCATTAGCAAAGCTCCCAGCCAGGATATTTGTGCCCTTCCAACTTAGTTGTGACCCCTCCCTCTTGTACAGGTGCCATCCTCTCCTGAAAACCTCCCATTGGTCTATGAAAATAAAGCCCTCCCTCCTGGACCAGTCCTTTAGCCAGGCATTCATTTGAACCAACTCCCTATTCTTATCCTCAGTGGCACGAGGCATTGGGAGCAGCCCAGAGATGGCCACCCTAGTGACCCTACTTTTTAACCTATTTCCCAACTCCCTGAATTGCTCCCTTAGGACCCCCCTACTCTTCCTATCTACGTCATTTCCACCAATGTGTATAATGACATCCGTTTCTTTATCTTCCCCTTTTGAAGTTTCTCGCAGTCTTGGACAGAGCAGGAGCCATACCAAGCTAGAATGTTATTTATGGTGCATCTGTAAAAGTTGATGAGAGTCGCAGCTGACATGCCAAATGTCCCTAAACCTCTGAGAAAATAGAGGCGTTCGGAGACTTTTTTAATTATAGGGACGTCATGGAGGAACCAGGAAAGGTTTTTCGTGATGTGGACCCTAAAACGTGAAGCTCTCGACTATTTCAACTTCATCCCATTGATGTAGATCGGGGCATGTACTCCACTAGGCTTCCAGAAGTCGATTTGCTTTGTTGACATTGAGGAAGAGATTATTGTTGTCGCCCCAGTTCACCAGATTCTCTGTCTCTTCCTCCGACCCACTGCAGGTGTCATCAGCAAACTTGGGAACCGAGTTGCAGGGGAATTTGGCCACACAGTCACCAGTGTATAAGGAGTATAGTAAGGGGCTGAGGACGCAGCCTTACGGGGCACCGCTGTTCAGGATGATTGTGAAGGAGATGTTGTTGATTGTCCTTAATTTTGCTCTCTATGGATTAGGAAGTTGAGGATCCAATTGCAGAGGCAGGAGCCAAGCCCAGCGCCACGAACTTTGGACATGAGTTTCGTAGGACTAATGGTGTTGCAGGCTGAGCTGTAGTTGATAAACACGAGTCTGTGTTCCAGGGTTCACTGTCGGGCCCGGGAGATGGCATTGTGGACCTGTTGTGGATGTCGGTGAACTGTCGTGGATCCAGGCAATCTGGGAAGCCGGAACTGATTCATGCCATGACTAACCTTTTGATGCATTTCATAATATTGGACATCAGAGTCACCGGACGATAGGCATTAAGGCAGCCTGCTTGGCTTTTCCTTTGGTACTGGCCTTTGTTTGAGTTTTACCTGGTGCATAGATTGGCAACCTTCCTGCCGAGAGACGACTGCAGCTGCACTGGTCCAGTAGACCAACGTGGGACAGCAGTAATCGCACTGAGCATTATGGACGATAGCGATTCGCTGAACCCTGAAACTTTCTCCCACTCTTGAAAGAAACACTGGAAGTTGTGTTCTGTGCCAATCGAGTGTGAGATTACTATTTTTTCCTGTGTTGTGCTAACAGTGGCCACAATGCTGTGATCTCCTCTCCAGGGTACAGTTCTGTGTAAGTATAATAGAGATTCTGTGCTGTCAAGGCATCAGGATCTCCCTCTGCCAATTGTTAGTATTGTCCAGAGGCAAGGGTCAAACCAGCCCTCTTTGGTACCAGCTCTGTTGCAGGGGTTGTCAGTAAACTGTCTGAGAGACGACAGATTACCATCTACAGGATTCCAGTCTGGATTTTCTGTCAGGGTTTACTCCCTCACCCTTGGAGCTGAGTGAGGGTCAATGTTGTGGACTCTCCGGAAAGCTCTCTCCCAAATGTATACCAGTGTGTTGCTACCATGGACTGCACGGTGACACAGTAGTTAGCACTGCTGATTCACAGCGTCAGGGAGCTGGGTTCAATTCCAGGCTTGGGTCACTGTCTGTGTGGAGTTTGGACCTTCTCCCCGTGTCTGTGTGGGTTTCCTCCGGATGCTCCACTTTCCTCTCACACTGCAAAAGACGTGCTGGTTTAAAAAAAAGATTTAAGTCATTTTATGTGTATACATTCTTTTTTATTTTAACCCATCCTCAGTCCAAATGGTAACTTCTTTCCCTGAATCCTGTCTAATTTTATTCTTTATTTCCCTTCCTGACAGTGAACATAATCACAATTGTGACTCTGACGAGCAGAAACTGTGGTCTGTCCAAATGTGTGACTCGTTACCTGGTGGCCATGTCAGCGGGGGATCTGCTGGTCGTTATCCTCGACCTGATATTCAGACACATTCCCATTCTTTATCCGGAACAGTTTGATTTCCTGCGCTGGGTTCCCGTGTGTAACATCCACGCCGTCCTGCTTTTTGCAGCCACTGACTGTTCTGTCTGGTTCACCGTCACTTTCACCTTTGATCGATTTGTGGCCATTTGCTGCCCCAAGCTGAAGAGTAAATATTGCAGTGAGAAACCGGCGGCTGTGGTTCTGGGAACAGTGACGGTGCTGAGCTGTTTAAAGAACATCTTCTGGTATTTTATGTTATTAAATAGATATCGGCTGGGGAACGAACCCTGGTTTTGTTTGGTCACAATGGATGTTCTGTACTCTCCGGTCTGGGGAACAATCGAGTTCCTCCACAACATTCTAACCCCGACTGCCCCGTTCGTCCTGATTCTGCTGCTCAACGTTTTCACCGTCAGACACATTTTAATGAGCAGCAGAGCCCGCAGGAGACTCCGGACTCACAGCAGTGGGGAGAATCCCAGAGACCCAGAGATGGAGAGTCGCAGGAAATCCATCATTTTACTGTTTGTTATCTCAGCCAATTTCATCCTCTTATGGTCGACATTAATGGTTTATTCTATATGGAGTCGGATGGATTATTTGGGCTATAAGTCGGTCTGGTTAGATTTCTATGTTCTGCAATTTGGTTTCATGTTGCAACTCACAAGTTGTTGTACAAACACTGCCATTTATGCTGTGACACAGACTCACTTCAGGCAGCAGCTAATCAATCTGCTGAAAGCTCCCCTTACTTCAATTCTTCAACTCATTAGACCCTGAGAGGAAACTACAACTACAAGACCCCTGACTCTTTCTATTGGACTTTCAAATATAAATAACAAACAGTTGCCATGTCTGGTGGCCAGGTATGGATACGAATATTTGCCCGTGGGTCAGTGTTGACAATATCAACAAGGGCAGAAGTACCACCAATCACTACTCTTCACACTTGGGAATGGCCAGGACATCCGGAGACGTGGCTGCACACGGAGAGTGCCGGTCCGTTCATGGGGTCTATGTTCCTGAAATGGTAGATGCTGATTCAAAATGGATGGCCGTTCACAGGGTGAGTTACTCAAACACAAGGACAAGAGTGGAGAAACTTCACACCTCTTTCATGACACCCGGGATCCCGGAAATGTTAGTTCCTGAAAATAAACCACTCTTCATCAGCCAGGAATTTGTGCATTCGATGAAGTTGGACAGAATTTGACACGTTTGGGCAGTGTCATATTATGATGTGGAGATGCCGGCGTTGGACTGGGGTAAACACAGTAAGAAGTTTACAACACCAGGTTAAAGTCCAACAGGTTTATTTGGTAGCAAAAGCCACTTTTGCTACCAAATAAACCTGTTGGACTTTAACCTGGTGTTGTTAAACTTCTTACAGTGTCATATTACCCATCATCCAATGGCCTGGCAGAAAGAGCGGCCCAAACAGTAAAAGCAGGTTCAAAATACCATCCCTCAGTCTCTTTGGACACCAAACCATCCAGATTTCATCTTCAATTACAGAATGACACCCTCCAACCTCCCCCCGACCTCCCCTCTTCAACAACTGGAATAGCCCCAGCAGAGTTGGTCATGGGAAGTTCACTCCGCCCAATGTTAAGTCTGACCTTCTGAAGGTGGGAGCTAACACCCAGTGCCGTTCCCACCAGCCGGGAGAGGCACCTAAAGGCAGGTGATAGGTTATTGGTAAAGAATCATGGCAATGGGTCCACGTGGTTATGAGGCACGGTCGAGTCTGGAACAGGGCCAGTTTCCTATCAAGTCCGCTTGGGAGATACCATCCTATGGGAATGCTTCAATCATCTACAAGCCATGAAGCCCCAAGCCGTGCAGGAAAAAGCAATTCCCAGCACAGCGGGAACTTTGGAAAGAATTCCAGGCTCTCCGGCTCCTGTTCCCCATCTCCGCCAGTGGGAACCTCGGAGTCTGAAATGGACACAGTGGGTTTAGCCTCTCGACCACATTGTCACCCGATAAAGGGAACTCGGGCCACACGCTCATGGTGGAAGAGGCGAGCTCCGGTCTGCTGAACCCCACTCACTTCCGAGGCTGAGCAGCAGGAACCGGACCCAGCATTGAAACTCCAAAAAATGCTTCCAAGGTGGTCAGCCCTCGGCGGTTACTCAGACCTAGAGGGGGAGGGGGGGCAGTGACTTCAATCAGGTTCATGTGTTGGACACGGGCAAATATAAACTACCAAACTGAGGCCTGTGAAATGTGCCCACTCAGGGAGCTCCACAGAGTGCAAGCTGCAGAGAGTGAAGCACTGAGAGCTGGGCTAAGTGTGGGAGTTTAGGGAAGTGGTGGAGAGGTATTGCTGTGTCTTGTGTCCCTTACTGCCCGGTCCCTTACGGCCAGGTCCAGGGCGGGTAGGTGTCCCCCAGACATTACTGTTCAGAAAGTGACGTGAGCAGATGTGTTTATTGAGACTTTCAGAAGGCTTTCGACAAGGTCTCACATCGCAGACTGCCATGTAAAGTGAAAGCACATGGGATTACAGGCAATGTTTTGAGACGGATAGAAAGCTGGTTCACTGATAGAAAGCAAAGAGTTGGCAATAAATGGGCCTTTTTCTGATTAGCAGTCAGTGTCTAGTGGGGTTCTGCAGGAATCTGTGCACGGACCCCAACTGCTCACATTATATATTAATTATTTTGAAAATGGAACTAGATGTATCATCTCCAAATTTGCAGATGATAAAAGGTGTGTGAGGGTGAGCTATGAGAAACATGCAGACATGCTTCAGTGTGATTTGAACAGGCTCAATGTGTGGGGATGTGCAAAGCAGTTGCAGTAAAATGTGGATCAATGTGAAGTTATCCAATTTAGCAGCAATAATAGGAAGACAGATTATTATTTGAATGGGTGTAAATTGAGAGAGGTGGATACTCAGCGAGGCCTTGGTGTCCGTATGCATCAGTAAGTGAAAGTCAGCGCGCATGTACAACAGGCAGTAAAGAAGACAACTGTAATGCTGCCCTTCATAGGGATAAGATTGGAGTACAGGAAGAGAGATGTGTCATTGCAGTTGTACAGGGCATTGCTGAGGCCACATTTCGAGTATTGTGTGCAGTTTTGGTGTCCTTATCTGAGGAAGGATATCCTCGCTATAGAGGGAGTACAGCGAATGTTTACCAGGCTGATTCCTGGGATGGCAAGTCTGTGATATGAAGAGAGACTAAGTCGGTTAGGGCTTTATTCATTGGAGTTCATTCGAGTGAAACATATAATATTGGACCATGTTTAGACAGGGTAGATTCAGAAAGAATGTTCCTGATGCTCAGGGAGTTGAGGACGAGTGTTCATGGTTTGAGGATAAGCATCAACCTTTTAGAACAGAGGTGAGGAGAAATTTCTCCACTCTGATGACCTATGGACTTCGCTACCACAGAATGTAGCTGAGGCCAAAACCTTTCGTGATTTCAGGAAGAAATTATGTATCGCTCTTGGGGCTAAAGTGATCACGGGATATGGGAGCAAGGGATGGTCAGGATATTGAAGTTGATGATGATCCCTGATCAAACTGAATGTCGGAGCTGGGTCGAAGGGCCGAATGGCCTGCTCCTGCTGTTCCTATATTTCAATGTTTCTATGATTGTGAAGCTGAGGTGAGTCTGTACACGGTGTGAATCTGAACATGATCCGAGTCCGAACCTTGTGTGAATCTGAACAGCGTCTCTGTCTGAACCTGGGTGGGTCTGAACCTGGTGCGGGGCCTCTCGACATGATTGCCAGTATTCCACTTGCCTTCCTAACTGCCGATTGAACCTGCAGGTTAACCTTTAGAGAATCTTGAACAAGGCCTCCCAAATTCCTTTGTGCATCTGATTTTCTAAGCATTTCCCCATTTCGAAAATAGTCTCTGCCTCCATTCCTCCTTCCAAAGTGCATAACCTCACACTTTTCCTCCTTGTATTCCATCTGCCCCCTCTTTATCCACTGTCCTAACCTGTCCAAGTCCTTCTGCAGCCCTCCTCCTCCCCCTCCTCCCTCCCACTTCCGCAATACTCCCTGTCCCTCTGCATATAATTGTATCATCACCAAACTTAGCAACAGCGCCTTCATTTCGTTTTTCCAAATTATTAATGTGTATTGTGAAAGGTTGTGGTCCCAGGACCGACCCCCGAGGCACACCACTTGTCACCGGCTGCCATCCTGAGAGAAGATCCCTTCATCCCCACTCTCTGCCTTCTGCCAGTCAGCCAATCCTCTATCCATGCCAGGATCTTACCCTCAACACCATTGGCACTTAACTTATATAACAGTCTCCTATGCTGCGCCTTATCAAAGAAAGATCACCACCAATGCCACCACAATTTCCTCAGCTATGTCTTTAAGAACCCTGGGGTGTACTCCATCCGGTCCAGGTGATTTACCACCCACAGACCTTTCAGTTTCCCCAGAACCTTCTCCTGAGTGATGGCCACTACACCCACCTGTGTCCCCCGACTCTCCTGGAGCTCTGGCATCCCACTGGTGTCTTCCACCGTGAAGACTGATGCAAACTATTCAGTTCCTCTGCCATTTCTTTGTTTCCTATTATTCCTTCTCCAGCCTCATTTTTTAGTGATCCAATGGCTATTTTTGCCTCTCTCTTAACTTATATTGGAAAACCTTCTCCTCTCCTCTTTTATAATACAAGCTTGCTTACACTCATATTTCATCTTCTCCCCTCTTATTGCTTTTTTAAGTTGTCCTCTGCTTGCTTTCAAAAGCTTCTCAATCTTCTGCCTTCCCACTAATCCTTGCCACTAAGGATGCTTTCCCTTTTGTGTTTTTGCTGCCCTTGGCTTCCCCGTCAGCCATGGATTCCTCGTCCTCCCTGTGGCATGTTTCCTCCTCCTTGGGATGAATTTCTGTTGTGCCTCGCAAATAACTCTCAAGAACTCCTGTCATTGCTGTTCCACTTTCTCCCCTGCTCGGCTCCCTTTACAATCAACTCTGGCCAGCTCCACCTTCATGTCCTTGTAGTTATCTTTATTTAATTCAAATACCTTTACATCTGATTCCAGGTTCTTCCTCTCAAACTGCAGGGTAAATTCTATCATATTGTGGTCACTGCTCCCTAAGGGTTCCTTCACCTTAAGTTCCCTTATCAAGTCTGCCTCATTACACATCGCCAAATCCAGAATTGCCTGTTCCGTAGTAGGCTCTGTCACAAGCTGCTCCAAAAACCCTCTCTTAGACATTCCACAAATTCCTTTTCTTGGGATCCACGACCTATCTGATTTTCCCAGTCCACCTTAGAATCTTAGAAACCTACATATTGAAGTCCCCCATGATGATTGTAACATTGCCTTTTCTATCTCCTGATGTATTTTCTGCCCCTCATTCTCTCACTATCCTCATCCCTACCCTCAGACTGTACTTTACCCTTTACCTCCGCCAATCAGACACGATGTTTACATTTGAAGGCCAGTTTCCAATATTCAAAGTCTCTCTATTTTTCCCTTGCCTCCTTTTTCCCTTTTGCCTGTAATTCAGATTGATTCAATTATTTTGCTTGCTGTTCCTCCCTTTCCTTTTCTTTTCCCTGTAATTCAAATAGTTTTAATTATTTTTTATATTGAGTCACTTTCATTTGTAACTGAATTTCCAACGATTCTGACTGAGCTTCTGACAATTCCAAATGTTGTGCTATTGCCACAATTATCTCTCCTTTCTGTACTCTGTCAGGCAATGTCAACTGGAATGTGTTTCCAATTCCAAAAGCTTTGCTTTCGTCACTATCTGTCAGGTAACTTGCGTGACTTCCTCCACCCGCAGAAACTTCTGAGCCTCTGAAAGAGACATTAATCCAAACCACACTCCCTATTTAAACTGGAATACAACACCTGAAAAGAAAACACAAATCTGCTCAGCGCTCACTGTCTTTGAGTTCACTAATCCAAAATCAATCAAGAAATACAGGTTTCAATCCCGGAGCCCCCAGTTGTTCTCAGTCAGGTTGGATACTCCCAGTTGTTCCATGAAGCTCGAGTGACCTGTAACTCTTTACCTTGAATCTGGCTCGAAGGAGCACGAGAGGTTTCACTTCAGGTGGGAGTGACCTGACCCACGAGGAACTCTTATTCAATACAAAGTTTAATTGAGAATATTGTTGACATGTGTAGTAAGACAATTAGCAAGAACATTTAACAATAACAAACAAGAAACACAACAACCACAATAATGTACAACTCTGAAGGAAATATCTCTAGTGTGTTCCAACCAAAGCCAACATCCAATCCACAAAACCCTCCAAATCACCACAATACAGCAGAGGTTAATGCCGAATTATTACACGTGTCCAGCCTCCTGGGCTGAATGCTCAAAATCCCTTGAGAAACTCAGCAGAGGTTGCAGTCGAGTCTGTTCCACAAAACACAGCCTTTTCAAAAGAGAAGGACAGGGAGAGGGAGAGAGATTGCTTCTGAGCTTGCTGCTAAACTGCTTCCCAAAACTAAACTAAAAGACCAAAAAAAAACCACCACCTGACTGCCACAGCTTAGCTCCACCTCCATGTAAGCTGCATGATTTAAACAAAATTGCTGAAAGGTCCACTCACATGACAACATTAACACCCTCACTCTCAACTCAGCACTCCCCATTACCCCAACACTCTCTCTCTCTCACCAACACTATCCTGTCACGTCAACACACCCCCTCACCTCAACACACCCCCGCTCACCTCAATACTCCCCTTCCCCTCTCTGCACAATCTCTATCACACAGACATTACACCCTTTCTCCTCAACACTAGCCGTCTCGCTTCTAAGTTCCCCCTCTCACATTTACATTGTCCCATAGAGGGTTAACATCAATTCCTCTCACCAGAACACGCGCTCTCAATTCAACACTCCCCCAATCAACACAACTCTCCCCCTCTCACCTTAACATGTTCCCCCCCTCACATCAATCCTCCCACTCACTTCTACATTCCCCCACGCACCACAACACTACCCATCTCATCTCGACGCTCCTCACCTCAAGATCCCCAAGATATGAATTTCCCGTCCCACACCGCATGGGAGTCGGAGCAGATGGGCACAGACCGTGTCAAGATCCAATTACCTCTGGTGGGATTATCCGAATTTGGGGAGAGCGCGGGGCCAAATCCTACACTCTGTCTCACATCAACATTCTCCCTCTCTCATATCAGCTCTCTCTTCTCATCTCAGCACTCTGTCTCGCCTCAGCTCCCGCCATCTCCTTTTAACTTTCCCCCTCACCTCAACAAACTCCCCCTCATCTCAATACACCGCCTCTCAACTCATCACTCTCCCCCTCACTTCCATAATAAACTTTCACTCCACACACAGCCCCCCACTCCACACAACCCAAACATCCGCCCGCTGTCCCTGCCCTGGGTGTGTTTGCTGGGGAAATTGCAGATGGAGTTTTATCTTGTGTTTCCCCGATGCTACACCTGTCCCTGCAGATGCAGAAATAACCTGCTTCTTATTGGAACCAGGTATTTAGGAACAGCAGTGACCGCACTCTCCTTTCACAACCTGCACAGATACATTACTGAATTGCTCTGATTGTCAATACACATCCAGGTGCATGGCTAACCTCATCCCTACTGTCTTTACCTTCCAGGTGTATCACCGACTTCATTCTTATTACCAACTGACAAACAGATACATCACTGACCTCACTCTTATTGTCGCTACTGATTCCCTGCGACCCCCACGTTACAAAACGAATAAAGGCAACACAGCAGCAGCGTCACACAAACTGTCTCAAAAACCTTCAGCTCCTTCAATCATTCTGATCCTGGGCTGATCTCAACAACATAAAGTTTGAATGCAGAATGTAAGTTTGTTCCTCCACGAATACACTTGGATTAAATAATTGCGGAACAGAGCATCTATTTCAGGTCAAGCAGAGGTGGCAGTGTGGGAGCATGGAGCTAAATATCAGAATTATCTGTATCAATATCTGACTGCTCAGAGACCGGAATTAAAATAAATATATTCACTGCATGTGAAACATGTATAAAATGATATGCATTACAAAGTTACTGCTGGTGTTCAGTGACTGGAACTAATGTTATTCACCTTGAGATCTCTATAAATGTACCTCTTCTGTTCTGTACAGTCAGTTGGAGAAACGGATTTCGAAATGTTTTTCAATTAGATTGTATAAGATCTCCACATGCATTTTCACAAATTCCCTCAATAAATCCCCAGCTGAATTTAACAAGGCAATCCCCACCAATTGAATTCTGGTTTTCACTCTGCGTGAGATGTCAGCACCACCGGGAATGTCACCCCGCTTGGTTAACGCTGACACACAGACTCACTGTTACTGGGAGATATTGCAAAGTGTTCTTGTGTTGGATCGGGTCATCTCACTGTCCCAATACTGCAAACAATCACAATATGGAACGGGTTCTCACTTCTACACGGGACAATTATTCCCCATTTGGCATTGATTGCAATCAGTTGATCAATCTGATTTACTTAACTGGGGCAGTTTTCACCTGGCCTTCATCAATCGAGAGATTGAGTTTAGGAGTCCGGGGATAATGATGCAGCTATATAAGACCCTCGTCAGACCCCACTTGGAGTACTGTGCTCAGTTCTGGTCGCCTCATTACAGGAGGGACGTGGAAATTATTGAAAGGGTGCAGAGAAGATTTACAAGGATGTTGCCTGGATTGGTTGGCATGCCTCATGAGGATATGTTGAGAGAGCTCGGTCTTTTCTCCTTGGAGAGATGAAGGATGAGAGGTGACCTGATAGAGGTATAAAAGATGTTGAGTGGTATAGATCAGGTGGACTCACAGAGGCTTTTTCCCAGGGCTGAAATGGCTGCTACGAGAGGACACAGGTTAAAGGTGCTGGGGAATAGCTACAGAGGAGATGTGAGGGGTAGGTTTTGCACTCAGAGGGTGGTGGGTGAGTGGAATCGGCTGCCGCCAGTGGTGGTGGAGGCAAACTCGATGGTGTCTTTTAAGAGACTCCTGGATGAGTACATGGGACTTAATAGGATTGAGGGTTCTAGGTAAGCCTGTATATAAGCCGAGGTAGGTAGGGACATGACCGGCGCAACTTGTGGGCCGAAGGGCCTGTTTGTGCTGTAGCTTTTCTATGTTCTTTACAACAGAAAATGTTTGCAATTCATTCATTCGAATTCCCAAGTGTCTGAACTGTATTTAGGAAAGGTCTGAAGGAGTATTTCACAAAACTATAACAACAAATTAACAGAAGACAGTTATTATGAAAGCACGTGTGGAAAATATCATTATCAGTGAGGCTGCCCTGGGATTACTTCATGGACAGTGATGGAAACGTGTTTGATACAGAAGATACACGTCCCTTTTATCAGCCTGTTTGAATTGGCAGTGCAGCAAGACCATACACTTTACCCAGTGCTGTCCCTATCCTTGGAAATGTTCAATGGAAGCACAATTTACAGGAACCCAATGGCAAATACAGAAACATGGTTCAGAATGGGGTTCGACACAGAGTAAACACCCTTTGCAGTCAACTATTCAATGGGACACTGCAGAGTGAGCTTTGCTCTGTCTGCAATCCCGTGTGTAACTGTTCTGGGAGGGTTTCAGAGGTCAGTATCAAGAGGAGATGTATCTGTATTGAACTTTTCTTTACCCATACATGGGATTTTTTTCTGGCAATATACAGGGAGAGCAGAACTATATGTATCTCTGTGTCCACCTGCGCTCGAGTTCCTGATAGGACAGTGTGGAGAGATTTTCTGTGGACCTTACCCTGTTCTGCTCTTGCTCAGGTCTTTAGTGTTTGGACAGTCTATGCAGACATTTTTTGTGCATCTCACCCTTGCTACCCCTTCACTGGAGTTCTTGGTGAAACAGTGTGATGGGAGGTTTCTGGAAATCTCAGCCTGAGCTGCATCTGAACTCTCACTAGTTGCATCTGTCTTTGGAGAGTTTGATGGGGACATTATAGAGGGAGATTTATTCTACATTTAACGACGTACTGTCCCTATCCTGGGTATCCTGGGAGTGCTTGATGAGGACACTGGAGAGAGAGGTTTATTATGTATCTACCCCCCCACCCCGGCCAATGCTGTAGCCGTTCTGGGTGGTGCAGAGGGAATTTTACCGTGTGAATGTTTGATGGGCACAGTCTTAAATTTACTCTGTGTCTATCCCCATGCTGTACACGTCCTGGGAGTGTTTGATGGGGACATTGATGAGGGAAATTTACTCTGTATCTAACCCCGTCCAGTACCTGTCCTGTACGTTGCCCGTCTCCCAAGTTAGCATGGCTAATCCAACTAACTCCCACATCTTTGGAGTGTGGGAGGAAATGAGAGCACACAGAGGATTCCCACGCAGACAGGGGAGAACGTGCGCACTCCACACAGAGAGTGACCCGAGGCTGGATTCAAACCCGGGTCTTTGGCGCCATGAGGCAGCAGCGCCAACCAGTGTGTTACAGAACCTCACCCCCACCACAAAATTCCCCTCTCACCTCAACACTCCCACTGTCACCTCCACACTCCCACTGTCACCTCAACATTCCCCCTCTCGCCTCCACGCTCCCCCCCGCTCGCCTCCGCGCTCCCCCCCGCTCGCCTCCGCGCTCCCCCCCTCTCGCCTCCGCGCTCCCCCCCTCTCGCCTCAGCGCTCCCCCCTCTCGCCGCAGCGCTCCCCCCCTCTCCCCCTCTCGCCTCAACGCTCTCCCCCTCTCGCCACAACGCTCTCCCCCTCTCGCCTCAGCGCTCCCCCCCTCTCGCCTCCGCGCCCCCCCCCTCTCGCCTCAGCGCTCCCCCCCTCTCGCCTCAACGCTCTCCCCCTCTCGCCTCAACGCTCTCCCCCTCTCGCCTCAACGCTCTCCCCCTCTCGCCTCAAAGCTCTCCCCCTCTCGCCTCAACGCTCTCCCCCTCTCGCCTCAACGCTCTCCCCCTCTCGCCTCAACGCTCTCCCCCTCTCGCCTCAACGCTCTCCCCCTCTCGCCTCAAAGCTCTCCCCCTCTCGCCTCAACGCTCTCCCCCTCTCGCCTCAACGCTCTCCACCTCTCGCCTCAACGCTCTCCACCTCTCGCCTCAACGCTCTCCCCCTCTCGCCTCAACGCTCTCCCCCTCTCGCCTCAACGCTCTTCGCCTCAACGCTCTCCCCCTCTCGCCTCAACGCTCCCCCCCTCTCGCCTCAACGCTCTCCCCCTCTCGCCTCAACATCCACCCCTCTCGCCTCAACGCTCCCCCCCTCTCGCCTCAACGCTCTCCCCGTCTCGCCTCAACGCTCTCCCCCTCTCGCCTCAACGCTCTCCCCCTCTCGCCTCAACACTCTCACCCTCTCGCCTCAACACGCTCCCCCTCTCGTCTCAACGCTCCCCCCCTCTCACCTGTCCACACTGTCTATCTCACCCTCTGCTATACCTGCACTGGAGATTCGTGTTTGGACAGTGTAGAGGGAGACAGTTTGTGTATCTGGGCCTGTGCTGCATCTACAATGAGGGTATTTGATGGGAGTGTAGAGGCAGCTTATCCTTGTAAATGTCTGATGGGCGCAAGCTGACGGATATCGAGCCTGAAGGTTGCCTGACTAAGTTGAACCTTCACTTTAGCAGCCATGAGACCGCCTGGTCACACAGTTAAGATGGGGTGGGAGTGACACTGGACCTCTGTAGCTGACATTGGAGTGTTTGATGGGATGTTGCAGATGATGTTTGCTCCGTGTTTAAGGGCTGTCACCGTTCCCTCCGCACTCTGGCTGGCAGCGTGAGGGGACAGACTGACTTCACACCTAATCCCTGCAGTAAATATCCTGGGAGTGTTTGTTGGATCAGTGTGTATTGATATAACACCATGTTGTTCCCCTCTCATCTGAAAGCTCCCTCCTCACATCAACACACTCCCTCTCACCTCAGTAACCGCCTCTCACCTCAACTCCCACCGTCCACAGCAACACCCCTCACCTCAACACTGAACCTCTCACCTCAAAATTCCCCTTCACCTCAACACTCTCTCTCTCACCCCACTCACATCAAAAATAGGATTGACCTTGTGAGTTCCTTCAATCTTTCTGATTCTAGGCTGCCATCAACAGCATAACGTTTCACTGTGCACCGTCCGTCTGTTCCTCCAGAACAAAGAACAATACAGCACAGGAACAGGCCCTTCGGCCCTCCAAGCCCGTGCCACTCCCTGGTCCAAACTAGACCATTCTTTTGTATCCCTCCATTCCCACTCCGTTCATGTGGCTGTCTAGATAAGTCTTCAACGTTCCCAGTGTGTCCGCCTTCACCACCTTGCCTGGCAGCGCATTAGAGGCCCCCAGCACCCTCTGTGTAAAATATGTCCTTCTGATATCTGTGTTAAACCTCCCCCCCCCTTCACATTGAACCTATGACCCCTCGTGAACATCACCACCGACCTGGGGAAAAGCTTCCCACCGTTCACCCTATCTATGCCTTTCATAATTTTATACACCTCTATTAAGTCTCCCCTCATCCTCCGTCTTTCCAGGGAGAACAACCCCAGTTTACCCAATCTCTCCTCATAACTAAGCCCCTCCATACCAGGCAACATCCTGGTAAACCTCCTCTGTACTCTCTCCAAAGCCTCCAGTAGTGTGGCGACCAGAATTGGACACAGTAATCCAAATGCGGCCGAACCAACGTTCTATACATCTGCAACATCAGACCCCAACTTTTATACTCTATGCCCCGTCCTATAAAGGCAAGCATGCCATGTGCCTTCTTCACCACCTTCTCCACCTGTGACGTCACCTTCAAGGATCTGTGGACTTGCACACCCAGGTCCCTCTGCGTGTCTACACCCTTTATGGTTCTGCCATTTATGTATAGCTCCTCCCTACATTATTTCTACCAAAATGCATCACTTCATATTTATCAGGATTGAACCCAATCTGCCATTTCTTTGCCCAAATTTCCAGCCTATCTATATCCTTCTGTAGCCTCTGACAATGCACCTCACTTTCTGCAAGTCCTGCCAGTTTTGTGTCGTCCGCAAACTTACTGATCACCCCAGTTACACCTTCTTCCAGATCGTTTGCATAAATCACAAACAGCAGAGGTCCCAATACAGAGCCCTGCGGAACTCCACTAGTCACAGGCCTCCAGCCGGAAAAAGACCCTTCCACTACCACCCTCTGTCTTCTGTGACCAAGCTAGTTCTCCACCCATCTAGCCACCTCCCCCTTTATCCCATGAGATCCAACCTTTTTCACCAGCCTACCATGAGGGACTTTGTCAAACGCTTTACTAAAGTCCATATAGACGACATCCACGGCCCTTCCCTCGTCAACCATTCTGGTCACTTCTTCAAAAAACTCCACCAGGTTAGTGAGGCATGACCTCCCTCTCACAAAACCATGCTGACTATCGTTAATGAGTTTATTCCTTTCTAAATGCGCATACATCCTATCTCTAAGAATCTTCAACAACTTGCCCACCACGGACGTCAAGCTCACCGGCCTATAATTTCCCAGGTTATTCTTCCTACCCTTCTTAAATAACGGGACCACATTAGCTATCCTCCAATCCTCTGGGACCTCACCTGCGTCCAGTGACGAGACAAAGCTTTGCGTCAGAGGCCCAGCGATTTCATCTCTCGTCTCCCTGAGCAGCCTTGGATAGATTCCATCAGGCCCTGGGGATTTGGCAGTCTTTATATTCTCTAACAAACCTAACACTTCCTCCCTTGTAATGGAGATTTTCTCCAACGGTTCAACACTCCCCTCCGAGACACTCCCAGTCAACACATCCCTCTCCTTTGTGAATACCGACGCAAAGTATTCATTTAGGATCTCCCCTACTTCTTTGGGCTCCAAGCATAATTCCCCACTTTTGTCCCTGAGAGGTCCGATTTTTTCCCTGACAACCCGTTTGTTCCTAACGTATGAATAAAATGCCTTGGGATTCTCCTTAATCCTGTCTGCCAAGGACATTTCGTGACCCCTTTTTGCCCTTCGAATTCCCCATTTCAGTTCCTTGCTACTTTCTTTGTACTCCTCCAGAGCTCCCTCTGTTTTTAGCTGCCTGGACCTAACATATGCCTCTCTTTTCTTTTTGACCAGTCCCTCAATTTCCCTGGTTATCCACGGTTCTCGAATCCTATCCTTCTTTTTTACAGGCACATGCCTGTCCTGTAGCCCTAACAACTGTCCCTTAAAATACTCCCACATGCCAGATGTGGATTTACCCTCAAAGAGCCTCTCCCAATCAAGAGCTGCCAATTTCTGCCTAATCCCACGAAAGTTAGCCTTCCCCCAATCCAACACCTTACCCTTGGGACACCACTCATCCTTTCCCATCACTATCCTAAAGCTAATAGAATTGTGGTCACGATTTGCTACATGTTCCCCTACCGAAACTTTGAAGACCTGACCGGGCTCATTCCCCAGTACTAGGTCCAGTATAGCCCCCTCTCTAGTCGGGCTATCTGCATATTGTTCCAAAGAACCCTCCTGTACGCATTTTACAAATTCCTCCCCATTTCAGAGTCCCAGCTCTCAGCGATTTCCACTCTATACCAGGGAAATTGAAGTCTCCCACTACAACAACCCTATTTTTCCTGCACCTATCCAGTATCTCCTGACATATCCGTTCTTCCACTTCCCTCGGGTTGTTAGGGGGCCTGTAGTATAGCCCCAACATAGTGACTGCGCCCTTCATGTTTCTAAGCTCCACCCAGAGTGACTCGTTACACGACCCCTCTGAATTGTCCTCCCTCTGCACCGCTGTAATATGCTCTCCAACTAATACTGCTACTCCCCCACCTCTTTTGGCCCCTCCTCTGTCTCGCCTAAAACACTTGTACCCCGGAATATTCAGCTGCCAGTCCTGTCCCTCTTTCAACCAAGTCTCTGTCACGGCAACCACATCCAAATCCCTCGTGAGCATTAAGGCCCTAAGTTCGTCTGTCTTACCTGCTACGCTCCTTGCATTGAAGTATAAGCACTCCAGACCTCCAGGCTCAGTGAGGTCGTCCTCCCCCAGAGTGCTCTTCTTCTTTGCCAGCTTTGTCCCAGTCCCAAGCTCGTCCCCAGCCTCTACACTTGTAGACCTAATATTTTGATCCCCACCCCCCTGCCATACTAGTTTAAACCCCCCCGAACTGCACTAGCAAAACTCCCAGCCAGGATATTCGTGCCCTTTCAACATAGTTGTGACCCGTCCTTCTTGTACAGGTTCCATCCTCTCCTGAAAACTTCCCATTGATCTAGGAAAATGAAGACCTCCCTCCTGAACCAGTCCTTTAGCCAAGCATTCAATTGTACTAACTCCCTATTCTTAGCCTCACTGGCACCAGGCATCGGGAGCAGCCCGAAGATGGCCACCCTGGAGGCCCTACTTTTTAGTCCATTTCCCAACTCCCTGAATTGCTCTCGTAGGATCCCCCTGCTCTTCCTATCTACGTCATTTGCATCAATGTGTACAATGATATCCGTTTCTTTATCTTCCCCTTTTAAGATGCCTCCTATCCGCTCGGTGACATCCATTTCCCCAGCACCAGGTAGGCAGACTACCATCCTGGAGTCCCGTTCGCAACCACAGAATCGCCTGTCTGTGCCTCTAACCGACGCATCCCCCACCACTATTGCTCTCCTAACCCCTCTCTTTCCTTTCCAGGCCACAGAACCTGACTCTGTGCCAGTGACCTGGTCAGAAATACCCGAGTGTTAAATAATTTCTGAATAGGGCACGAATATCCTGAATAGGGGCGGCACGGTAGCACAGTGGGGGGCGGCATGGTAGCACAGTGGTTAGCACTGCTGCTTCACAGCTCCAGGGTTCGATTCCCGGCTCAGGTCACTGTCTGTGTGGAGTTTGCACATTCTCTTCGTGTCTGCGTGGGTTTCCTCCGGGTGCTCCGGTTTCCTCCCACAGTCCAAAGATGTGCGGGTTAGGTTGATTGGCCATGCTAAAAATTGCCCTTAGTGTCCTGAGATGCGTAGGTTAGAGGGATTAGCGGTTAAAGATGTGGGGATATGGGGGTAGGGCCTGGGTGGGATTGTGGTCGGTGCAGACTCGATGGGCCGAATGGCCTCTTTCTGTACTGTAGGGTTTCTATGATTTCTATAGCATCTATTTCAGGTCAGGGAAAGGTAGCGGCGTTGAAGCATGATGCTAAATACCAGCATTAACTATACCAATGTCTGATTTCTCCATGTCCCGTGTTATATTGAATTGGATGAGAATTTAGGAGGCATGGTTAGTAAGTTTGGAGATGACATCAGAATTGGTGGCATAGTGGACAGTGAAGGTTATCTCCGATTGCAATCGGATCTTGATCAATTGGGCCAGCGGGTTGACAAATGGCAGATGAAGTTTAATTTAGATAAATGCAAGGTGATGCATTTTGGTTGATCGAATCAGGGCAGGATTTACTGAGTTAATGGTAGAGCGTTGGGGAGAGTTACAGAACAAAGAAATCGAGAGCGGGGGTGAGGGAAAAACAGACATTGACAGCAAAACAGAGGTGTGGGTTGAAGTGAGGAGGTGGGATGAGACACAGGTTCTGGGGGGTGTCCAGTGTGGGGTCAGTGCCCAGCTCCCTGTCTCTGGAGAAAAGCCTCAGTCACAGCCCTCTGGGATTCCCAATTTACAGAAATAAACAACTAAATAAACAAATAAATAAATGTTGGGAGGCTGATTTTAAAAAGTCTCCAAGGAATGGACACAGCTTGTTCCCAGTTTAAAGAGGGGAGTTTATCTCTTTCTGTGACTGAGATGTTGTCCATTCAGACTCGGAATATACGTGGCGTTCAGCGTCTGGGTGGGAGGATTACACCAGGCATGAAGCTGGGAGAATTACATTTCTCCCCTTTGTCCCGTCCGGATATCGTCAAATTATTGCCCATGGGATCTGGCTGTGCATCAATAACCAGCTGCCTTTCCTGAACTCCAACTTGTAAACACGCAAATTTAAAATGGAACTGACTGTAAAACATGTGAGGGACGAGGGAGGGAATCGTTCCCAATTCCAGAGTCCTGACTGTGTTTTTAGAAGGGGTGGTGCCAGGGGCAGGGGCTCAGGACAGGGGATTACGATCCGTGCCTCTGTCACTCCAGCTTTCCGGGCTGGAGAGAATTGTTGTGTTTCACTGGAGTGGAGCGAATCCTGCTCTTTGCCCCAAGGTTTAATGCAGCCTCTGTGACTAGGCCACAATTCAAGCCCGAAATGCAGCAGAAACAGATGGAGAGAGAGACAGACAGAGTGAGGGGAGAAATGAGGGGGACATAAAACAGCTGGATGTGGTGGGTTAAACTGAGGCGGTTAGTGGGAGCAGGGCTTCAATGAGGGATAGACTCTGCATTTTAATTCTGAGGGCCCGTTGGGGCGTGTCTCAGTCTCTTTGCCTCTGCCTCCATCTCTGCCTGTTGCAGTCTCTTTGTCTCATTCTCTCTCTCTCTCTGTCGCTGCCTGTAAACATTTACTCAATTGTAAAATCTTTGCAAACTAGATGCCTGTCAGTTTCGACATTACAATCATGCAGGAATTGAGAGAGAGAGCTCCACTATGAGAAAGGCTGCACTGAAATTTAAAATTCCCATTATTTTTGGGATCTTCGTATGCACAGGGTGAAAACTCCACACAGAGTGACCAAAGGTGGGAATGGAACGTGATTCACTGGCGCTGTGAGGCAGCAGTGCGAACCATGTGGCACCGTGCCCTTGAACGAAATGGCTTGCTCGGCCATTTGGGAGGACAGCTGAGAGTCAGCCACGTTGCTGTGGCTCTGGAATGACATGTAGACCAGACCAGGTAAGGACGGCAGATTTCCTTCTCTATGGACATTACTGAAGCAGGGGGAGGGTGAATGGGTGCAGAGAGAAATGGAGAGTGAGAGGGAGTGAGAGTGACAGGGAGAAAGAGGGAGACAGCGAGTTCCAGGCTCCCACCACCCTCTGTGTAAAACAACTTGCCTCGGACAACTCCTTTAAACCTTCCCCCTCCACCTTAAACCTATTCCCCCGAGTAATTCACTCTTCCACCCTGCGAAAAAGCTTCTGACTATCCACTCTGTCCATGCCCCTCATAATCTTGTAGACTTCTATCAGGTCTCCCCTCAACCTCCGTCGTTCCAGTGAGAACAAACCAAGTTTCTCCAACCTCTCCTCATAGCTAATGCCCTCCATACCAGGCAACATTCAGAAAAAACTTTTCTGTACTCTCTCCAAAGCCTCCACATCCTTCTGTTAGTGTGGTGACCAGAATTGAACACTATATTCTACATGCGGCCTGACTAAGATTCTATAAATCTGCAACATGATTTGCCAATTTTTAAACTCAATGCCCCGGCCGATGAAGGCGACCATGCCGTATGCCTTCTTGACGACCTTCTCCACCTGCGTTGCCACACAGTGACCTGTGTACCTGTCAAATTCAACAATAAACTAAAATGTAAAAAAGACAAACAAATTCAACAACAACAAACCCAACATTGAAAACCACGAATAAATTCAACAACAACCCCAACATTGAAATCCCAAATGCCTTCTTGACTACCTTCTCCACCTGCGTTGCCACTTTCAGTGACCTGTGCACCTGTACACCCAGATCCCTCTGCCTTTCAATACTCTTAAGGGTTCTGCCATTTACTCTATATTTCCGATCTGTACTGGACCTTCCAAAATGCATTCCCTCACATTTGTCCGGATTAAACTCCATCTGCCACCTCTCTGCCCAAGTCTTCAACCAATCTATTGAAGATAGATCGCCCCCTGCAATCCCTCACCCGCATCCCCTCCCCGAGCCCCACCGCTTCCTCCACCTCTGCCCCACCCCCCCACGCCTGCAAACCCTCCCCCATGCAACCGCTGCCCCGCAACGCCTTATTCCCTCCCCTACAACCCTTCTTCCGCAACCCCTTTCCCCAACCCCCGCAAACCCTCCCCACTCCAACCACTCTCCTGCCACCCCTGCCCCGCAACCCCTCACCCCCTGCCCCTCACTCCCACAACTACTCACCCCATCCCCCCAACACCTCGCCCGCTTCTCCGCAACCCCTCACTCCACAACCTCTCCACCCGCAACCCCTCACCCCCTGCCCCTCACCCCCATCCCCCGCAACTACTCACCCCATCCCCCCCAACACCTCGCCCGCTTCTCCGCAACCCCTCACTCCACAACCTCTCCACCCGCAACCCCTCACTGCCTGCCCCTCACCCCCATCCCCCGCAACTACTCACCCCAACCTCTCTCCCCCGCCCCCTCAATACAAATTGAGTCTAATCAATGTACTTGGACTATCAGCGACCATACCTTGTGTATTGATGTGTTTGTCCAGAAGCTTCTTCAATCAGAGAGTCCCTGCCTCCAGCAGCCACTCAGGCAGCGAGGTCCAGATTTCCAACACAGTCTGCTCAACATTCTGTCCCCACATCCCCTCTGAAACACACTCACCTTTAACCTCTGCCCTTTGGTCAAACCCAGACCAAGATGGCACTGGGCATGCGCTCTCCCCACATTGCCCCTCACAAAGATGGCACTGAACATGCGCTCTCCCCACATTGCCCCTCACAAAGATGGCACTGAACATGCGCTCTCCCCACATTGCCCCTCACAAAGATGGCACTGAACATGCGCTCTCCTCACATTGCCCCTCACAAAGACGGCGGCGGTGCAGGCGCACAGCCCCGCTGTAAACATGGCGGCGGTGAACTCGGGGCAGAAACGGGGAACAATACTGGGCTCCCGCTGGGTACAAACGGGGAACCGGCGATTTCATTCTCTGAGTTTCCGCTGTACACAAACCTGGTTATGAATCCTCTCCGCCCACCCGCCGGATCCATCGCTCCCCCCGAGCCGCCATTCCACTCACTGACATCATACCCATTGCCATCCCGCACACTGCGCATGCTCCACTCCCAGCCCCGCCCCTCATTCACTCCGATTGGTTGGAGGACCAGCCCCTCCCGCTCGGTCCTCCAGTCTCGCCCCCTTCTCCTCCTATTGGTCCGGAGCTGCCGTCAATCAGCCGGGCATTGTGACGGTGTGAGATGGTGGGCGGGGCCACAGCACCAGGTTAAAGGTCAACAGGTCTATTTGGCAGCACAAGACACGAGCTTTCGGAGCACTGCTCCTTGATCAGGGGAGTGGGAGATGTGTTCACAAACAGGGCCGACAGAGACACTAACTCAATTTACACAATAACGGTTGGAATGTGAGTCTTCGGGGAAGCGTTCTCCAAGGCTGCCTTCACCACACACGCCAGCACAGAGTCACTGAGCAGAGACTGATAGTCAAGTTCCACACACATGAGGACGGCCCCAACCGCCATCTTGGGTTCATGTCACACTATCTGGATGATCTGGATGAGGAAGTGGAGGGATGGGTTGGTAAGTTTGCCGACGACACGAAGGTTGGTGGGGTTGTGGATAGTCTGGAGGGATGTCAGAAGTTACAGAGGGACATAGATAGGATGCAAGACTGGGCGGACAAGTGGCAGATGGACTTCAACCCAGATAAATGCGTCGTGGTCCATTTTAGCAGGTCGAATGGGATGAAGGAGTACAATATTAAGGGAAAGACTCTTAGTACTGTAGAGGATCAGAAGGACCTTGGGGTCCGGGTCCATAGGACTCTAAAATTGGCCCTGCAGGTGGAGGAGGTGGTTAAGAAGGCGTATGGTGTGCTGGCCTTTATCAATCGAGGGATTGAGTTCAGGAGTCCGGGGATAATGATGCAGCTATATAAGACCCTCGTCAGACCCCACTTGGAGTACTGTGCTCAGTTCTGGTCGCCTCATTACACGAAGGATGTGGAACAGATTGAAAGGGTGCAGAGGAGATTTACAAGGATGTTGCCTGGATTGAGTGGCATGCCTTATGAGGATAGGCTGAGGGAGCTCGGTCTTTTCTCCTTGGAGAGACGTAGGATGAGAGAAGACCTAATAGAGGTATATAAGATGTTGAGAGGCTTTTTCCCAGGGTGGAAATGGCTGCTATGAGAGGACACAGGTTTAAGTTGCTGGGGGGGGGGGGGGGGGCGGGGGTAGGTACTGGGGAAATGTTAGGGGGAAGTTTTTCACACAGAGGGTGGTGGGTGAGTGGAATCGGCTGCCGTCAGTGGTGATGGAGGCAAACTCAATAGGGTCTTTTAAGAGACTCCTGGTTGAGTCCATGGGACTTAATAGGATGGAGGGTTATAGGTAGGCCTAAAAGGTAGGGTTATGTTCGGCAAAACTTGTGGGGCCGAAGGGCCTGTTTTGTGCTGTAGTTTTCTATGTTTCTATCTGTAACCCCCACGACTTGCCTGGCCTTGCAGAATCTCACTAACTGTCCTGTCTGGAGACAATACACATCTTTCACCGCTGCTCTACCCTCTCTCCACTCACATTGTCTGTACCTTTCAGACTTGCTTACCTGTAAAGACTCGCATTCCAACCGTTATAATGCACTGGCTAAAGCCAAACACAGTAAGAAGTTTAACAACACCAGGTGAAAGTCCAACAGGTTTATTTGGTAGCAAAAGCCACACAAGCTTTCGGAGCTCCAAGCCCCTTCTTCAGGTGAGTGGGAATTCTGTTCACAGACAGGGCTTATAAAGACACAGACTCTATTTACATGAATAATGGTTGGAATGCGAATACTTACAGCTAATCAAGTCTTTAAGATACAAAGAACGAGAGTGGAGAGAGCATTAAGACAGGCTAAAAAGATGTGTATTGTCTCCAGACAAGACAGCCAGTGAAACGTTGCAGGTCCAGGCAAGCTGTGGGGGTTACAAATAGTGTGACATGAACCCAATATCCCGGTTGAGACCGTCCTCGTGTGAGCGGAACTTGGCTATCGTTTTCTGCTCAGCGACTCTGCGCTGTCGTGTGTCGTGAAGGCCGCCTTGGAGAACGCTAACCTGAAGATCCAAGGCTGAATGCCCGTGACTGCTGAAGTGCATAAACATGAGGAGAGAAACAGTCAGTAACACAGGGTGCTGGGGGGACATGGGTTACTGAATTACAGTGTGAGGGAGCTGCATTAACATCAGTACAGACACAGTCAGTAACACAGGGTGCTGGGGGGAGAGGGGTTACTGAATGACAGTGTGAGGGAGCTGCATTAACATCAGTGCAGATTCAGTCAGTAACACAGGGTGCTGGGGGAGAGGGGATACTGAGTGACAGTGTAAGGGAGCTGGTTTAACATCAGTGCCGATACAGTCAGTAACACAGGGTGCTGGGGGGAGAGGGGTTACTGAGTGACAATGTGTGGGAGCTGGATTAACATCATTAGAGACACAGTCAGTAACACAGGGTGCTGGGAAAAGGGGTTACTGAGTGACAGTGTGAGGGAGCTGGACTAACATCAGTACAGACACAGTCAGTAACACAGGGTGCTGGGGGAGAGGGGTTACTGAGTGACAGTGTGAGGGAGCTGGATTAACATTAGTACAGATACAGTCAGTAACACAGGGTGCTGGGGGAGAGGGGTTACAGAGTGCCAGTGTGAGGGAGCTGGATTAACATCAGTACAGATACAGTCAGGAACACAGGGTGCTGGCGGAGAGGGGTTACAGAGTGACAGTGTGAGGGAGCTGGATTAACATCAGTGAAGACACAGTCAGTAACACAGGGTGCTGGGGGAGAGGGGTTACTGAGTGACAGTGTGAGGGAGCTGGATTAACATCAGTACAGATACAGTCAGTAACACAGTGTGCTGGGGGCGAGGGGTTACTGAGTGACAGTGTGAGGGAGCTGGTTTAACATCAGTGCAGATACAGTCAGTAACACAGGGTGCTGGGGGGAGAGGGGTTGCTGAGTGACAGTGTGAGGGAGCTGGTTTAACATCAGTGCAGATACAGTCAGTAACACAGGGTGCTGGGGGGAGAGGGGTTGCTGAGTGACAGTGTGAGGGCGCTGGATTAACATCAATAGAGACACAGTCAGTAACACAGGTGCTGGGGGGAGAGGGGTGACTGAGTGACAGTGTGAGGGAGCTGGATTAACATTAGTACAGATACAGTCAGTAACACAGGGTGCTGGGGGAGAGGGGTTACTGAGTGACAGTGTGAGGGAGCTGGATTAACATCAGTACAGATACAGTCAGTAACACAGGGGCTGGAGTAGGGGGGCGACTGAGTGTCAGTGTGAGGGAGCTGGATTAACATTAGTACAGACACAGTCAGGAACACAGGGTGCTGGGGGAGATGGGTTACAGAGTGACAGTGTGAGGGAGCTGGATTAACATCAGTACAGACACAGTCAGTAACACAGGGTGCTGGGGGAGAGGGGTTACTGAGTGTCAGTGTGAGGGAGCTGGATTAACATTAGTACAGACACAGTCAGGAACACAGGGTGCTGGGGGAGATGGGTTACAGAGTGACAGTGTGAGGGAGCTGGATTAACATCAGTACAGACACAGTCAGTAACACAGGGTGCTGGGGGAGATGGGTTACAGAGTGACAGTGTGTGGGAGCTGGATTAACATCAGTACAGACACAGTCAGTAACACAGGGTGCTGGGGGAGAGGGGTTACTGAGTGACAGTGTGAGGGAGCTGGATTAACATCAGTATAGATACAGTCAGTAACACAGGGTGCTGGGGGAGAGGGGTTACTGAGTGACAGTGTGAGGGAGCTGGATTAACATCAGTATAGATACAGTCAGTAACACAGGGTGCTGGGGGAGAGGGGTTACTGAGTGACAGTGTGAGGGAGCTGGATTATCATCAGTACAGACACAGTCAGTAACACAGGGTGCTGGGGGAGATGGGATACTGAGTGACGGTGTGAGGGAGCTGCATTAACATCAGTACAGACACAGTCAGTAACACAGGGTGCTGGGGGGAGAGTGGTTACTGAATTACAGTGTGAGGGAGCTGCATTATCATCAGTACAGATTCAGTCAGTAACACAGGGTGCTGGGGGAGAGGGGATACTGAGTGACAGTGTGAGGGAGCTGGTTTAACATCAGTGCAGATACAGTCAGCAACACAGGGTGCTGGGGGGAGAGGGGTTACTGAGTGACAATGTGTTGGAGCTGGATTAACATCATTAGAGACACAGTCAGTAACACAGGTGCTGGGGGGAGCGGGGTGACTGAGTGACAGTGTGAGGGAGCTGTACTAACATCAGTAGAGATACAGTCAGTAACACAGGGTGCTGGGAAAAGGGGTTACTGAGTGACAATGTGAGGGAGCTGGACGAACATCAGTCAAGATACAGTCAGTAACATAGGGTGCTGGGGGGAGGGGTTACTGAGTGACAGTGTGAGGGAGCTGCATTAACATCAGTACAGATACAGTCAGTAACACAGGGTGCTGGGGAAGAGGGTTACTCAATGACAGTGTGAGGGAGCTGGATTGACATCAGTCGAGATACAGTCAAGAACACAGGGTGCTGGGGGAGAGGGATTACTCAGTCACAGTGTGAGGGATCTGGATTAACATCAGTGCAGATTCAGTCAGTAACACAGGGTGCTGGGGGAGAGGGGATACTGAGTGACAGTGTGAGGGAGCTGGTTTAACATCAGTGCAGATACAGTCAGTAACACAGGGTGCTGGGGGGAGAGGGGTTACTGAGTGAGTGTAAGGGAGCTGGTTTAACATCAGTGCAGATACAGTCAGTAAGACAGGGTGCTGGGGGGGAGAGGGGTTACTGAGTGACAATGTGTGGGAGCTGGATTAACATCAATACTGACACAGTCAGTAACACAGGTGCTGGGGGGAGAGGGGTGACTGAGTGACAGTGTGAGGGCGCTGGATTAACATGAGTACAGATACAGACAGTAACACAGGGTGCTGGGGGAGAGGGGTTACAGAGTGACAGTGTGAGGGAGCTGGATTAACATTAGCACAGATACAGTCAGTAACACAGGGTGCTGGGGGAGAGGGGTTACAGAGTGACAGTGTGAGGGAGCTGGATTAACATCAGTACAGATACAGTCAGTAACACAGAGTGCTGGGGGAGAGGGGTTACTGAATGACAGTGTGAGGGAGCTGGACTAACATCAGTCAAGATAAAGTCAGTAACACAGGGTGCTGGGGGAGAGGGGTTACTGAGTGACAGTGTGAGGGAGCTGGATTAACATCAGTACAGACACAGTCAGTAACACAGGGTGCTGGGGGAGAGGGGTTACTGAGTGACAGTGTGAGGGAGCTGGATTAACATTAGTACAGATACAGTCAGTAACACAGGGTGCTGGGGGAGATGGGTTACAGAGTGACAGTGTGAGGGAGCTGGATTAACATCAGTACAGATACAGTCAGTAACACAGTGTGCTGGGGGAGAGGGGTTAATGAGTGACAGTGTGAGGGAGCTGGATTAACTTCAGTACAGACACAGTCAGGAACACAGGGTGCTGGGGGAGAGGGGTTACAGAGTGACAGTGTGAGGGAGCTGGATTAACATCAGTACAGACACAGGCAGTAACACAGGGTGCTGGGGGAGAGGGGTTACTGAGTGACAGTGTGAGGGAGCTGGATTAACATCAGTACAGATACAGTCAGTAACACAGTGTGCTGGGGGGAGAGGGGTTACTGAGTGACAGTGTGAGGGAGCTGGATTAACATCAGTACAGACACAGTCAGGAACACAGGGTGCTGGGGAGAGGGGTTACAGAGTGACAGTGTGAGGGAGCTGGATTAACATCAGTACAGACACAGTCAGTAACACAGGGTGCTGGGGGAGAGGGGTTACTGAATGACAGTGTGAGGGAGCTGGATTAACATCAGTACAGATACAGTCAGTAACACAGTGTGCTGGGGGAGAGGGGTTACTGAGTGACAGTGTGAGGGAGCTGGATTAACATCAGTACAGACACAGTCAGTAACACAGGGTGCTGGGGGAGAGGGGTTACTGAGTGACAGTGTGAGGGAGCTGAATTAACATCAGTACAGACACAGTCAGTAACACAGGGTGCTGGGGGAGAGGGGTTACTGAGTGACAGTGTGAGGGAGCTGGATTAACATCAGTACAGATACAGTCAGTAACACAGGGTGCTGGGGGAGAGGGTTTACTCAGTCACAGTGTGAGGGAGCTGGATTAACATCAGTACAGATACAGTCAGTAACACAGGGTGCTGGGGAAGAGGGTTACAGAGTGACAGTGTGAGGGAGCTGGATTAACATCAGTAGAGATACAGTCAGTAACACAGGGTGCTGGGGGAGAGGGATTACTCAGTCACAGCGTGAGGGAGCTGGATTAACATCAGTACCGATTCAGTCAGTAACACAGGGGTCTGGGGAGATGGGATACTGAGTGACAGTGTGAGGGAGCTGCATTAACATCAGTACAGATACAGTCAGTAACACAGGGTGCTGGGGGGAGAGGGGTTACTGAATTACAGTGTGAGGGAGTTGCATTAGCATCAGTACAGACTCAGTCAGTAACACAGGGTGCTGGGGGAGAGGGGTTACTGAATGACAGTCTGAGGGAGCTGCATTAACATCAGTACAGATTCAGTCAGTAACACAGGGTGCTGGGGGAGAGGGGTTACTGAATGACAGTGTGAGGGAGCTGCATTAACATCAGTACAGATTCAGTCAGTAACACAGGGTGCTGGGGGGGAGAGGGGATACTGAGTGACAGTGTGAGGGAGCTGGATTAACATCAGTGCAGATACAGTCAGTAACACAGGGTGCTGGGGGGAGAGGGGTTGCTGAGTGACAGTGTGAGGGAGCTGGTTTAACATCAGTGCAGATACAGTCAGTAACACTGGGTGCTGGGGGGAGAGGGGTTACTGAGTGACAATGTGTTGGAGCTGGATTAACATCATTAGAGACACAGTCAGTAACACAGGTGCTGGAGGGGAGCGGGGTGACTGAGTGACAGTGTGAGGGAGCTGTACTAACATCAGTAGAGATACAGTCAGTAACACAGGGTGCTGGGAAAAGGGGTTACTGAGTGACAGTGTGAGGGAGCTGGACTAACATCAGTCAAGATACAGTCAGTTACACAGGGTGCTGGGGGAGAGGGGTTACTGAGTGAAAATGTGTTGGAGCTGGATTAACATCATTAGAGACACAGTCAGTAACACAGGTGCTGGCGGGGAGAGGGGTGACTGAGTGACAGTGTGAGGGAGCTGTACTAACATCAGTAGAGATACAGTCAGTAACACAGGGTGCTGGGAAAAGGGGTTACTGAGTGACAGTGTGAGGGAGCTGGACTAACATCAGTCAAGATACAGTCAGTAACACAGGGTGCTGGGGGAGAGGGGTTACTGAGTGACAGTGTGAGGGAGTTGGATTAACATCAGTACAGACACAGTCAGTAACACAGGGTTCTGGGGGAGAGGGGTTACTGAGTGACAGTGTGAGGGAGCTGGATTAACATTAGTACAGATACAGTCAGTAACACAGGGTGCTGGGGGAGAGGGGTTACAGAGTGACAGTGTGAGGGAGCTGGATTAACATCAGTACAGATACAGTCAGGAACACAGGGTGCTGGGGGAGAGGGGTTACAGAGTGACAGTGTGAGGGAGCTGGATTAACATCAGTACAGACACAGTCAGTAACACAGGGTGCTGGGGGAGAGAAGTTACTGACTGACAGTGTGAGGGAGGTGGATTAACATCAGTACAGATACAGTCAGTAACACAGTGTGCTGGGTGAGACGGGTTACTGAGTGACAGTGTGAGGGAGCTGGATTAACATCAGTACAGATACAGTCAGTAACACAGGGTGCTGGGGGAGAGGGGTGACAGAGTGACAGTGTGAGGGAGCTGGATTAACATCAGTACAGATTCAGTCAGTAACACAGGGTGCTGGGGGAGAGGGGATACTGAGTGACAGCGTGAGGGAGCTGCATTAACATCAGTACAGACACAGTCAGTAACACAGGGTGTTGGGGGAGAGCGGTTCCTGAGTGACAGTGTGAGGGAGTTGGATTAACATCAGTGCAGATACAGTCAGTAACACAGGGTGCTGGGGGAGAGGGTTTACTCAGTCACAGTGTGAGGGAGCTGGATTAACATCAGTACAGATAGTCAGTAACATAGGGTGTTGGGGGAGAGGGGTTACTGAGTGACAGTGTGAGGGAGCTGGATTAACATCAGTACAGATGCAGTCAGTAACACAGGGTGCTGGGGGAGAGGGGTTACAGCGTAACAGTGTGAGAGAGTTGAATTGACATCAGTGCAGATACAGTCAGTAACACAGTGTGCTGGGGGAGAGGGATTACTGAGTGACAGTGTGAGGGAGTTGGACTAACATCAGTACAGATACAGTCAGTAACACAGGGTGCTGCGGGGAGAGGGGTTACTGAGTGACAGTGTGAGGGAGCTGGATTAACATCAGTACAGATACAGTCAGTAACACTGGGTGCTGCGGGGAGAGGGGTGACTCAGAGACTGTGCGAGGGTGCTGAATTAACATTAGTAGAGATACCGTCAGTAACACACGGTGTTATGGGGAGAGATTGAGCAGATTGGGTTTGTACTCGTTGGAGTTTAGAAGGCTGAGGGATGATCTTATAGAGGCCTATAAGATAATGAAAGGGCTGGATATGGTAGAAGTGGAGGGAATGTGGTGATATAAACAGGGCCTAGTTTTAAGGCTGATTAAATTGGATATCCTAAATTAAAGAATTGGGCACATTGAAATCAAACACAGTCAAACCGCAGGCAGGCCAATTGTACAATACACAAATGTGTCTGGGCCTGACCCATCAACCACCCATCAAAGGTCGTTACACTCTACTTGAGACTTAGCAGGAGATCATGGCACCTCATTGAAATGCATCGGTCTATTGTTAGAAGCCCAGATCGGGCCAGACTTTCTGTCACCAAGAGATCCTGTAGAAAGCTTACCTGATAACAAGTTTAACAACATGGAGATGGACACCTGGGGGGCGGACCCTGGTGTCCTGTCAGGCAGACATCAAGAAACCCACTGGGTATTGGAACCCCCTCCTGGGACCTCAGAGTAGTGTGAGGTAACGCATTTAGAAAAGGCAAATAAGCCGATGAAATACACAATAAATGGATGGATTGGGGAAAGAGAGGCCAAAGAAACAGAGATATGTTGGAATCCAGGACAAGCTGCATATACAGAATATTGGTCAAGGCATTAAATGTAAGAAGTTACATTAACCTTATCTTCTGTCTGCAAAAAATCCCTGTCTCTTCATTTCTGTGTCGTCTGTGTAATTTCTATCCCTGATCCTCTGCATCAATGAGATAGAAATTTCTTGCAACTTGCTGAAATGAAACAAATTGGAAATGTGATTGTCTCCCTTTTCAGTGAGGCTCACAGCTTTACCCTCTGTGTGAAAGCTGCTGCCCATCCTCAGCATGGAATTCAATTTAAACATTCCCCACTTACTGCAGAGAAGGGAGCGGCCCCATTCCAGGCATCAAATTCAACCAGTTTGACAACCTGCGGCTAATTCAACTGTCAACAAGTTTCATTCGAAATTTTACTTTAACTCTTCTTGTTCCAGAGATGTTCAGTAAATCAGTCAAATGATAAGAAACAAATTCCAACTGGGACTTCGGAATTTTGAGCAAACATTGATTTCCTGATATTTGTGGTTTCACCCCAGAGCCCAGGAGCCAGTTCCTTGTCAATGAGCTGAGAGAAGGGCTGTTTCTCTACATGGAGATTAACCATTTAACTTCCAAACTGAATGATCTCTGAGCAACAATGGCTGCAGCTGTTGGGCAATGAGCACGAACACTCCAGTTACATTTATTATTGTAAACCAGCAACTGAGACACCAGATTCTGGCCCAATGGAGTTATTCAAGAAGATGCTCAGAATTTCATTAACTCAGGATGACAAGTGAAGTGAATCAATGGCAGGTCATCGTCAACTGTCCTTATCGAGGATGACATCTACTCAGGGTAAATGGAGTTAAGATGCAGATGAGGCAAAATATAATTAATTAGAGGAATAGGCTCAAGGGGCAAAATAATTGCCTCCTGTTACTGTATTTAAATGTTGGTTGAATAATGAAGTGTGAAACTTCTGGAGGATTTGCACCTCCCTTTTAATCAGTTGAACTTGGATTGTTTATTTCAGATGGTGCAACATTTTTATTCAGAGAGTGATCAGATAATCGGTTTCAAAGGGCAAACTTTAGAAACCATAGTTTGGCAAAAACACTTGCAATGGTCCATCCTGTGCCATTTATAGAATCAAGCCCCTAAACTTACTGATAGTTTTATTCTGGGTTCAACCAAAATCTTTGAACAAGAGATTTGCTATCGAGTGGTTTTATATATACATATTTGGAAATTACTGATTTATAACCTGATCCAATATGCTGAGGATTCTAGATCGGATCCACGAGATTAAATATCAATTTTAATGTCAAATTGATAACAGTAAGACAGGTGAGAGCAGTGTGCTCTCTAACACTGCTTCCAGCTCTCCATCTCTGTTGGGCGAGTACCACTGGTTCTCCTGCACCCACCTGGCAGGACAAGACAACAACTCAGGTTGTTGTTTTACTGTGTGTCAATTACAGACAGTGTGGGCCTCCAAATGAAAAGAGAGAATCGAGCCAAAGTTTTGAGTCAGGATGACCCTTCATCAGAACTTTTATTTTAGCTCATACTTTAACACCCTAAGGCATTCTATAAAAATGTGAAGAGTAAAAGGATGAGACATGAAGGTATAGGGCCTATAAAACGTGAAGGCGGGAAAATCAGTACGGAACCAGTAGAAATGGCAGAGGTGCTTAATGAGAATTTTGTCTCGGTTTTCACAGAGGAGAAGGACATGGGTGGATGTACTGTGGGCTTGCGGTGGACTGAAAAGATTGAGTATGTGGACTTTAACAAAGAGGTTGTGCTGGAATCTTTGAATGGCATCAAGATAGATAAGTCGCCGGGTCCGGATGGGATGTACCCCAGGTTACTGTGGGAGGCGAGGGAAGAGATTGCAGAGCCTCTGGCGATGATCTTTGCATTGTCGATGGAGACGGGAGAGGTGCCGGAGGATTGGAGGATTGCGGATGAGGTTCCTATTTTCAAGAACGGGAATAGGGATAGCCCAGGAAATTACCGACCGGTGAGTCTAACCTCAGTGGTTGGTAAGCTGATGGAGAAGATCCTGAGGGACAAGATTTATGAGCATTTGGAGAGGTTTAGTATGCTCAAGAATACTTAGCATGGCTTTGTCAAAGGCAGATCGTGCCTTACGAGCCTGGTGGAGTTCTTCGAAAATGTGACTAAACACATTTACAAAGGGAAAGCGGTAGATGTGGTTTATATGGATTTTAGCAAGGCGTTCGATAAGGTCCCCCATGCAAGGCTTCTAGAAAAAGTGAGAGGGCATGGGATCCAAGGGGCTGCTGCCCTGTGGATCCAGAACTGGCTTGCCCAAAGGAGGCAGAGAGTGTGTATGGATGGGTGTTTTTCTAAATGGAGGTCGGTCACCAGTGGTGTGCCCCAGGGATCTGTTCTGGGACCCTTGCTGTTTGTCATTTTCATAAATGACCTGGATGAGGAAGCGGAGGGATGGGTTGGTACGTTTACCGACGACACGAAGGTTGGTGGGGTTGTGGATAGTCTGGAGGGATGTCAGAAGTTACAGAGGGACATAGATAGGATGCAAGACTGGGCGGAGAAGTGGCAGATGGACTTCAACACAGATAAATGCATCGTGATCCATTTTGGCAGGTCAAATTGGATGAAGGAGTACAATATTAAGGGAAAGACTCTGAGTACTGTGGAGGATCAAAAGGACCTTGGGGTCCGGGTCCATAGGACTCTAAAATTGGCCCCGCAGGTGGAGGAGGTGGTTAAGAAGGCGTATGGTGTGCTGGCCTTTATCAATCGAGGGATTGAGTTTAGGAGTCCGGGGATAACGATGCAGCTATATAAGACCCTCGTCAGACCCCACTTGGAGTACTGTGCTCAATTCTGGTCGCCTCACTATGGGAAGGATGTGGAAAAGATTGAAAGGGTGCAGAGGAGATTTACAAGGATGTTGCCTGGATTGAGTGGCATGCCTTATGAGGATAGGCTGAGGGAGCTCGGTCTTTTCTCCTTGGAGAGACGTAGAATGAGAGGAGACCTAATAGAGGTATATAAGATGTTGAGAGGCATAGATCGGGTGAACTCTCAGAGGCTTTTTCCCAGGGTGGAAATGTCTGCTACGAGAGGACACAGGTTCACGGTGCTGGGGGGTAGGTACAGGGGAATTGTTAGGGGGAAGTTTTTCACACAGAGGGTGGTGGGCGAGTGGAATCGGCTGCCGTCAGTGGTGGTGGAGGCAAACTCAATCGGGTCTTTTAAGAAACTCCTGGATGAGTACATGGGACTTAATAGGATGGAGGATTATAGGTAGGCCTAAAAGGTAGGGATATGTTCGGCACAACTTGTGGGGCCGAAGGGCCTGTTTTGTGCTGTAGTTTTCTATGTTTCTATGTTTAAGTTTCCTGACCTACTAGCTGTAATTGAATTAGAATTTGACTGTATTTAATTCTTTGAAATCAGGAACACAGAGAGACTAAGTGAGTTGGTAAAGCTACAGCACAAAAAAAACCTGCAAATCTATGAATAGTCAGTGTGAGGCCATCCACTTCAGTTCTGATGTTCTAGTAACAGCTAACTGCATTCTGATGTTCCAGTGCACAGTTAGCTGCGTTCTAATTCAGTAGTTCCAGTGCATTTAGTTACAGGAGCTAAGTTCAGACAGAATTGCCCCACTCCCATGAAGCACCTCAGCACAGCTCTGTGCAGTCAGGGTCAAGTGTGGGTCAAGACTGGCAGGCCCCTGTCACATTAGGATCTTCTTTGGGGTATGGATTTCTGGGGACACTATCCCTAGGGGGCACCGCAGGGGTGATCAGTGCCAGTAATAGGAATTTCTTCATATGTGGACTTACCATCTTAGGAAACAACACCCTCCAAGCACTGGGTGCAATTGACCAAGAACTCGCAGAACTCAGACTATACACACAGCAAACGAGATATGCAGTAGACTATCAGCTAGCCAGACAAGGAGGGGTATGCACCATCATCAAAGGAAAATGCATCACATATGTACACGACGAGACATTAAACATAACAGCAGCCAGGTCCGGGATACAAAAGCAATTGGATAGCTTTAAACAGGGATTTACAGGGACTGATGGGTGGTTAGGGTGGCTGTTTAACACAGTTTGGGGAGCATACATTATGAAGGGATTAATTTTAGTAGTAGCCATCCTGTTCACACTCTGCCTGGGCCTAACCTGTATTAAAGTGATATGTGCAAATATTGCATCAAGAATGCTACCCACTGCCAGTATCCAGATGCAAGAATTTAACCACACCACAGAGGAAGAGGAACAACGGCAAGGACGACATCTGTACAAGTCACTGTACCTCTCAAGATCGTCCATGGGGGGTCAGCCATGAATGGGACCCCCTGGACGAGAGGAGGGACTGAAGTAGGCCATTTTCCAAAAGCCATATTTTTATTATCTCATCAATATTCACCTCATTAAACATATTCATTTATTGGACTGATTGGCACCATTCATAACGTGCCCACAATGCAGAGGGGAACACCCGAATGGACATTCGTTTAAATCCCCCTCTGCACAGCTGAGAGACCTTTCATTTCAAAGCCGACAAAAGATCATTGTTCTGCCCAGCAACAGCACGAAGCTGCATTTTAAACCGGCCTTTGGCCAGAAGATCGGGATATCTGCGAGTCAAGGCCTGGAGTGGGTTATATGGCATAACCGGACTGTCAATAAAATATTACAGGAATAAAATGGCCAAGGCAGGCAAAGAAACTTAATAAACTAGGATAAAAAGAATAAGAGATTAGATTAAATCCCCCTACACACAGCAGGACAAAATGACATTAACACCTAATCTCGCAAGCATAGAATACAGACACAAAACAGTAGAGGTCGATTTAGATAAGGGGACACATCGAGAGGATAATGGGAAACACATTAAAACACGGGGGCAAGAACAGGCAGTCCCATTAACACGGACACACACCATACAGATGCAAATTGACAAGTCTCTCCGGGAACTTCCTGACCAGACAGGCCATTTTATAAATATTGTAAAAATGTATGAGCAAATGTTCCCGCTCGAATTTGGATTCCTATAAATATCCAGAGCAAATGTATAACTATTGAGATCAACGTGGCCAAGCACTGTTTCTAAGCTGGCTACAGGGGTCTCCCTGGGTTCCCAGTAATTGTACATGAAAGAAAAACGCTTTGAACCTTGCCTTGCGACTCGACTTCCTTGAATGCACTGGTACAAGGGACTTTTCCCTACAACAAGATAGAGAGAGAGTAACAGAGAGAGGGAAGGAAAGGAATGGAGTGAGAGTCACAGAGAGGGAGAGGAAGTGATTGAGATAGAGTGTGTTCGGCAGAGTTCCTGCAATGCTGAGTACAATGGCCTTTTAAAGTACCACGCAGAACACAACAAATAGGAGCAGAAGTGGGCCATTCTGCTCCTCCCATTGATAAGATCATGGCTGATCTGACTGTGGCCTGAACTCTACTTTGCTGCGTGTCTCCCCATAATGCTCAACTCACTCTCTGGGGAAAGTGGTTAGCACTGCTGCTTCACAGCGCCAAGGACCTGGATTTGATACCCGGCTTGGGTCACTGTCTGTGCGGAGTTTGCATGTTCTCCCCGTGTCTGTGTAGGTTTCCTCCGGGTGCTCCGGTTTCCTCCCATATTCTGAAAGACGTGCTGGTTCGGTGCATTGATCCGAACAGGCGCCAACTAGAGGAATTTCACAGTAACTTCATTGCAGTGTTAATGTAAGACTGACTTGTGACCAATAAATGAATTTTAACTTTGACTTCTAAACACTAACCACCCCCTGAGAGAACAAATTATTCCTCCTCATCTCCATCTTTAATGGGAGCTGTATGAATTTTAAACTGTGCCCTCCCTGATACTAGATTCCCCCATGTTGGCCCTGTTCTGTGATAATACAGATGTTTAAAGATTATTCAGTAGTTCTTTAAGGGTAGCAGACACAGGGAAAAAAGAAGTGACTCTGTACACAACAGCTATATTTCAAGGGTATATATATGAGTGGGCAGTAATCTTCTCTCAGAATCAGACAGATTGTGGGTTCAGCTCAGAGCCTCAAATACTAGGCCCTCAGCATCGATCAGAGACTCCGAACACAGCATGATGGGAGAGCGGACAAAGGAAACAGGTGTTGAATTTGTGAGCCTTGCTTTGTGGAAAGCTTTAGTGCTTGGGGAGAATGTCAACTTCTGAATGGACCTACCATATATTAAGCTGATCTTTCTCCACACCCTATCGGTAACTGCAACACTATATTCTGCACCCTTTCCTCTCCTTCTCCCCTGTGTACTCTATGAACGGTATGTTTTGTCTGTATAGCGCACAAGAAACAATACTTTTCACTGCATCCCAATACAAATCAATCAAATCAAATCAAATTAACACGGTGAAGTTTGGACCCTGTGGGGTGACAGTTGTCTGAATACAGATTCTATCTTATTGTAACATTCAGGTACCACGTGTACTGAGCTCACCAGCGTTCTGTCTGTATTGTGTCAATCCAGTCTTGAAATATCCACTAATATTGCTAATTCTGCCAAAACAGAAACAGAAAGAGTGTTTGAATTCTCCGTGATTAGTCCCCTTAATGATAAACAACATGGTGGATGAGAGGGATAGAGAGAGAGAGGAAGAGATACAGAGTAACAGAGAGGTCGGGAGAATGAGAGAGAGCAATGCAGAGAGTAACAGTTGTCTGAATACAGATTCTATCTTATTGTAACATTGAGCTACCACATGTACTGAGCTCACCAGCATTTGCAGAAGCCATTATATAAATACTGTTCTGTCTGTATTGTGTGAATCCAATCTTGAAATATCCACTCATGTTGCTAATTCTGCCAAGACAGAAACAGAAAGAGTCTTTGAATTCTCCGTGTTTAGACTCCTTAACGGTAAACAACATGGTGGATGAGAGGGATAGAGAGGGAGAGGGAGAGAGAGAGATGGAGCGATGCAGAGTAACAGAGAGATAGGGAGAGGGAGCAATGCAGAGAGTAACAGTTAGACAGTGAGGAATAGAGATTAATTCAGATGGATAGTGAGTGTCAGGGGAGTCCGAGACGCTACATAAACAAGGTAAAGATTTGAAAATGGAGGAGTGTTTCTTATCCACTTATAAAAGATAATCCACACTCACACCACTCACATTTCACACTCTCTGCTCAGTCCTGTGTTGGGGGGTGTTGAGTGTCGGATCAGTGTTTGCTTTTCTCAAACCGCACTGATATTCCCAACAAGGGCAAGAGGTTTCAGTGTTTAAAAATGTAAACATTTAAAAGCAAAACTAGACCGGATTTGGTTAAATCTCATGGGATCCAGGATGTGGTGGCCAAATGGATACAAAATTGGTTGATGACAGAAGACAGAAGGTGGTTGTCGAGGGTTGTTCTATTTTCAAACTGGAGGCCTGTGACCAGCCTCAGGGATCGGTGCTGGGTCCCCTGCTATTTGTAATTTATATTAATAATTTAGATGAGAATTTAGGAGGCATGGTTAGTAATTTTGCAGATGACACCAGGATTTGTGGCATAGTGGACAGTGAAGAAAGTTATCTGGGATTGCAACGGGATCTTGATCATTTGATCGAGTGGGCTGATGAATGGTGGATGGAGTTTAATTTAGATAAACGCAAGGTGATGCACTTTGGTAGATCGAACCAGCGCACTACTTAGTTAGTGGTAGGGCATTGGTGAGAGTTATAGAACAGAGATCTCGGCGTACAGATTCATAGCTCCTTGAAAGTGGAGTCACAATGGATAGAGTGGTGAAGAAGGCGTTCCACATGCTTGGTTTCATTGGTCAGAATACTGAATGGGATTTGGGACATCATGTTGAAGTTGTACAAGACATTGGGTAAGGCCACACTTGGAATACTGTGTACTGTTCTGGTCACCCTATTATACCAAGGATATTACTAAACTAGGAAGTGTGCAGAAAAGAACTACTGGGATACTGCAGGGTCTTGATGGTTTGAGTTATAAGCAGAGGCTGCAAAGACTGGGACATTTTCTCCTGGAGCATAGGAGGCTTCGGGGTGGTCGAACAGTGGCCTCGCTGGATTCACTCTGTCCTTTCAGATTCAGTCTCACAGGTCTGGCTGTGTTCACTGTGTCCTTTGAGATTCAGTGTCACAAGCCTGGCTGGGATCACTCTATCCTTCGAGATTCAGTGTCACAGGCATTGCTGGGTTCTGTCTGTCGCTTGAGATACAGTCCCACAGGCCTGGCTGGATTCACTCTGTTCTTTAGGATTCAGTGTCACAGGCCTGGCTGGGTTCAGTGCCAGGTTCACAGGAGTGCCCGTGTCAATTAGTAGTTCCCTCTCGCTCGATTTGAAGTCCCAACTATCTCAATTTGGAGTGCCCCCTATCTCGATTGCGAGTGACCCTCTAACGATTAGGAGTGTCCCATCTTGATTTGGAGTGTCCCGATCTGCAATAAGGGAGCCTTCTATCTCGATTAGGAATGCCCCCCTGTTTAGATTTGGACCAGTGACTATTTCAGTGAGGTGTGCCCCCCGTCATTTCTGAGTGTCCCCGGTCAATTAGGATCGCTGCCTACCTCGATTAGGTCTGCCCCTCCCTCGATTAGGAGTGCCCCGTATCTCGAATGATGGAGCCTTCTATATCATTTCGGGGTGCCTCCTATTTAGATTTGGAGCAGCGACTAATTCAATTAGCAGTCCCCCCCCCATCGCCATTGGCAGTGCCCCCCTCCCCGTCGCCGTTAGCAGTGCCCCGCCGTCGCCGTTAGCAGTGCCCCCCTCCCCCGTCACCGTTAGCAGTGACCCCTCCCCCCATCGCTGTTAGCAGTGCCCCCCCCCCCCCATCTCGATTGGGACCACGCCGTATCTCGAATAAGAGAGACTTCTATCCCGATTAGGTGTGCTCCCATTTAGATTTAGAGCAGTGACAGTTTCAATTCTGAGTGCCCGCATATCAGCTCGCACTGCTCCTGTCAATGAGGAGTGCCCAGGTGAATCACAAGTGCCCCCAATTTCCGTTTGGAGTGCCCACATCTTGATTACATGCGCCCTTATCTCGATTAGAAGGCCATGGACCAAATCCTGAGTGGAATGACAGGAGTCCAGACTTACCTGGATGAGATCTTGCTCATGGATTCGACTATTTTCCCAGTACTTGGAGAATACCTTAGAGGTTGCAGGAGCACGGCCTGCAAATCAAGAGAGAAATATGAGTTCTTCAAGGACTCCATTGAATGCCTGGGTCATGAAATGGATTGCACAAGGCCCAAGATGGAGGTCATCATGAAAGCCCCAAGACCAGACAATGTGTCCCAATTCAGGTGATTTTTGGGTCTAATTGTTGTACCTGTTAATCTCAGATACTTTCAACCAGTTTACTTACTCCAAGGTTTTATCCCGGTGCCCTTATTTGCAAGGTGGAGAAAGGACAAACACAAGTAAAGATTCAACAAGTTTATTAAATAACACTATTAACCCTTAAATTACCCACATAAAACAAGAGGATACCCCAGCAGATTCAAGTATACTACCCGTAAAGATGGCTTGGTTAAACTGCAGGCCCGATTCTCTGAGTCCCCCTGGTCTGTCGTCACGAAGGTGAGTCTCGATGGCCGCTTCTTCCTTCCTTCTCTGGTCAGTCTTCTGAATGGTCATGGCTGTCTCCCCTGTCGAGTCTTCGCTCCTTGTGCCTCTGAGTGTGTCCCTTTATCCCCAGCCTGCTTGCCTTTCCAGAAACTTCTCTGGCTTCTGGCCAATGAGGTCCCAGGAGGGGGTTCCAATACCCAGTGGGTTTCTTGATGTCTGCCTGACAGGACACCAGGGTCCGCCCCCCAGGTGTCCATCTCCATGTTGTTAAACTTGTTATCAGGTAAGCTTTCTACAGGATCTCTTGGTGACAGAAAGTCTGGCCATATCTGGGCTTCTAACAATAGACCGATGCATTTCAATGAGGTGCCGTGATCTCCTGCTAAGTCTCAAGTAGAGTGTAACGACCTTTGATGGGTGGTTGATGGGTCAGGCACAGACACATTTGTGTATTGTACAATTGGCCTGCCTGCGGTGTGGCTGTGTTTGATTTCAAAATGCTCAATTCTTTAATTTAGGATATCCAATTTTATCAGCCTTAAAATTAGGCCCTGTTTATATCACCACATTCCCTCCTCTTGATCCAATGAGCGTCAGCGAACCGGATCACACAATTCTCACCAAACCATCTGAACAAGCAAGTACCCCGAATCTGGAGTTGACAGTATCATCCCTAACCCACAATAGTACTAACAAATTTAAATGAAGTAAAATAATTTAAAAAAAAGAATAAGCAATCGGGTATGTACAAAACAAAGCAATAAACAGTACAAAATGAAGTAAAATAATTTTAAAAAACAAGAAACAATACGTCAATTGGGTATATACAAAACAAAGCAATAGTAACACTGAGCGTAGTAGGTCAACTGGGCATCAACATAGTCATGCAGGCAACAAAGGTGATGAGCATGTGTACTGCTAATTCTTTCAAGCAAAAGTCTTGTGATCTCTGCCTGGCGATCAAATTCACTTTGTGTAATTCGCATTTCCTGTTCTGCTGCTGAACGGGCCTCTGAGACCTTTGCCTTCTTCAGTCTTGCTTTTGCTGCATCGAAATCAAGTCTTTTATTCTGCAAGAGTTTACGTTCTTTCGATATTGTTCTGTAGTCCCCTTCCAGAAAGTTTCTAAGGGGTGCCAAAAGGTTGACCTCTGACGGGTGTACTTCCATCGGGCGTGGGGTGAACCACATGTATCCGGGGTATCGTAGGCTGATCTTCTGGTCTTTGGTTGATGTGGTGTCTGTGGTTCGGTCTGCGACAAGGAGTCCCAGATAACAGGGAAGTATGTAGTTCATTCTGGGGAAGATCAAGGTAGCACCTGTTAATTCTTATTAATATCTGATTCTCTTTTCCTTTTCTTTACTAGAATGTCGTATGACTCCTCTTTTTTAGAAAATAAAACCAAAGAAATAAGTAAAGGAATAATAAAGGCCCAATCGTGTCATACGAAGGGTAGTGGGGGAAGGAGTTTGCAGGGCGTGAAAATAAAATGTTGGGTATGTGGCATGTGTCCTTGTTGTTGGAGGACTCTGGCACAGTATAACAATAGATTCTTCATCTCACAACCAAACTGTGGTGTGTTGGAAGATTATGACGCAGTATAATGTGGGCAGATAAGAAACCCTTTTCAATTGGGTGATGCGTGGAGTGGACGGATAAAGCTATTTACAATTTGGACTGTGATGTCCTGATTCTTTCTCAGTGGAGAGAACCTATATGGGCGGGCTTTGGCTGCCAGGTACCCACTGCATTACCACCTCTGGTAGTGAGCGCCGGATCAAACGGTTCTGGGAGTCCCGGTACCAGGGGCGCCACAGGGGGTAAGGTTTGCGGGTTCCCCATCCTTTCCATCGGGGTCCCCTGGGTCGGGGTTTTATTCATGAAGCACTGTAAATTGGGGTGGGGACCGAGGTTGCGTGTGCTGTTCCTGGGGATACTGGGTGGGGGTTGATAACCTGGGGTACAGGTTGTGGACCGTGGTTTAGGTCCGGTGCTGTGGGGTGGGGGTTGATAACCTGGGGTACAGGTTGTGGACCGTGGTTTAGGTCCGGTGCTGTGGGGTGGGGGTTGATAACCTGGGGTACAGGTTGTGGACCGTGGTTTAGGTCCGGTGCTGTGGGGTGAGGGTTGATAACCTGGGGTACAGGTTGTGGACCGTGGTTTAGGTCCGGTGCTGTGGGGTGGGGGTTGATAACCTGGGGTACAGGTTGTGGACCGTGGTTTAGGTCCGGTGCTGTGGGGTGGGGGTTGATAACCTGGGGTACAGGTTGTGGACCGTGGTTTAGGTCCGGTGCTGTGGGGTGAGGGTTGATAACCTGGGGTACAGGTTGTGGACCGTGGTTTAGGTCCGGTGCTGTGGGGTGGGGGTTGATAACCTGGGGTACAGGTTGTGGACCGTGGTTTAGGTCCGGTGCTGTGGGGTGAGGGTTGATAACCTGGGGTACAGGTTGTGGACCGTGGTTTAGGTCAGGTGCTGTGGGGTGAGGGTTGATAACCTGGGGTACAGGTTGTGGACCGTGGTTTAGGTCCGGTGCTGTGGGGTGGGGGTTGATAACCTGGGGTACAGGTTGTGGACCGTGGTTTAGGTCCGGTGCTCTGGGGTGAGGGTTGATAACCTGGGGTACAGGTTGTGGACCGTGGTTTAGGTCAGGTGCTGTGGGGTGAGGGTTGATAACCTGGGGTACAGGTTGTGGACCGTGGTTTAGGTCCGGTGCTGTGGGGTGAGGGTAGATAACCTGGGGTACAGGTTGTGGACCGTGGTTTTGGTCCGGTGCTGTGGGGTGAGGGTTGGGACTTCCTTGTGGCTCAAAGACTCCTTCCAGGGTGACTTGGTTTTGGTGAAAATTTTGCTGGGAGCCGAATGCCTTCATTTGGTTCACATGATACCACCCGGCTTTCTTGTGGTCTACCATGACCTTGTAAACCGAGGGGCTGGCCTTGTCTACCACTGGATAGGGGCCGGCATATTTGGGGGACAAGAACGTTCCTGGCTGGAAGACTCTGAGCATTATCTGTTGCCCAACCTCATATTCGGTGGGTTTTACCTTATCATCAAAATAGGCCTTCCTTTGCTGCTTCTGTTTGCCTATCTTAACGGCTGCAGCCTGTTGTGCGGCCTGTATGTTTTCTAGAATGGCTCTCACGGCATTTTCGTGGGTGAGGGCCGTGACTTCGGGCCCGGACAGATCCTGCCCGAGTAAAGGTTCAATTCCTCGCATAGGTCGCCCGGTCATGAGGACATGGGGGTTAATCCGGTGGAACTAGATACGGAATTCCGCACTATCATTAATATGAATGGAAGGACTTTGTTCCAGGAGTGATTGTTCTGCTGAACGGTCTTACGGATCATATCTTTGAGGGTACGGTTCATCCTCTCTACTACACCGCTAGATTGGGGGTGGTAAGCAATGTGGAATTTTTGCTTTATCCCCAACAATTCCATTACACGTTGCATTACCTGGGCAGTGAAGTGCGTGCCCTGGTCTGAGTCGATGCTGCGGGGAAGGCCCCACCTCGTGAATATGTGCTGCACTAGGATGTCAGCCATGACCTTGGCTGTGTTTGTGTGCGTTGGAAAAGCTTCCACCCATTTACTAAAAGTGTCTGCGATGACCAGGGTGTATTTGTAATCTCCCACTCCGGGCGGTAGGGGACCAATATAGTCAGTCTGGAGATTTGTCCAGGGACCTTCCACAGGGCGAGTCTGCCTCAGTTCCCCTTTGTGGGATTATTTATCAGGATTGTTCAGTGCACAGATGATACAATTATCAACGTAATGCCGCACATCCTGTTCTAGGTTTGGCCACCAACACAATCCTTTGATTCGCTCACTTGTAGTTCCTGCCCCTTGATGGCCCTGGACATGGTGGTTTTGGAAAATGATTTGGTTACGGTCCCTGGTTGGGACCACATATAGGCCGTCCTTAAGGACAAGCCCATCCTGGACCGATATTGCGTCTCGCCATTTTTCAAAGGAGGCGGGTTTTGCCCCTTCCTGAATTTGTTTCAGGTCCTGGTCACTGCTCTGGGCTTGTTTTAGGTCTTCAACCTTGGTCTGGCTAACAGTCACAGCTTCAATTCGCTCTGTAACTATTGGTTGCCAAAATTCTCCCTCTCTAGCACCCTGTTTGGCTAATTCATCTGCCCTTATGTTCCCAAGTGGGGAGGTGCGGTGGTGGGCCTTTACTTTAATTATGCCATACTCCCGGTCTTGGGCAGCCTGGAAAATAAATCTTAACAGTGGGGCTGATGGTAGAGGTTTCCCCATCTGCTGATATGAATCCCCTTGCTTCCCATAGGGGCATGGAGTCTGTTAAACTGTTGCAGACATACATACTATCGGAGTGTATGTCCGCGGGTGTGGGGAACAGGTCAGGATGGCTGACTACGTACGCTATCGCTGCCAGTTCTGCAGCTTGTGCACTCATGTGTGCTGGAAGTTTTAAGGCTATCTCCCTCCGGGGCTTGCCTTCTTGGTCTTCCACGTATATCCCACATCGTGTCCTCCTGTTTCCCTCTTCCACCATGGATGACCCATCTACAAAAATGTTTAAACTGAATGGCAGGACTTAAACATAACAGAATAAGTTTAACCTCTTCTGCCTCATCTAGACCGTTTAAAACACGATATTGGGTAACCTGGTCAAAGAGAGCATGTGGATCCCCGGAGGGTTCAAATACTCCAATCACTTTAGCTATGTCAGTGAGCTGTGTCATGGTGTATGGAGTTACATAAGTCACATTGTGGTTCTGTCCGTCCTGTCGTTGGGTGGTGACCGGATTCATCGGTACAGGAACCGGATTAGTGACTGGGCTTTTTGAACGAGGAGCTGAGACTGAGTTTCCCCAGGTGGGGGCTTGATTAGGTGGTGCCGTTCGTTCCACTACTGGGAAGGGAGGTGGGGATCCCCAGTCGGCAGTGACGCTAGCTGTTGCATAATGGCAGGCATCCTCTTCTAAATCCCCCCACTCTACCCCTGGGTCACTATCCCCTGTTTCAGTCGTGTATGCACACATTACACCCCTTTTTATGGCAAGTTGTGCTTTTAAATCTTCAATCTCACGCAGGCATTTGGAGTGGTCTGTTGCGCGGGCTGTATTTACGTTTCCTGCTTCGTGCAAAACTTTTACTGCAGCCTGTAGGTCGCTGCATTTACGTTTAACTTCCTCTACCTGTTGCAGCGCAGCCTCTCTCTCACGGACAGCACGCCGTGCCCTTTGGCAGGCTTTATCACATTGAGCCTGGAATTGGCTCATGTGTATCATGTTAATCTGGTTCCTTTCTTCTCCTGTGCTTACCTCCGCTTCCAATTGTTGTGTGCGCGCGGTCTTCCACCGGGCGCACTAAAATGTGAGGATGGTTAGGTACACTATCATAAGTAGGATTCCTATTACGGCCAGTTGTGACAGAATGCGGACCCATGGGTGGATTTGGACATTTGAACCCCAATCCCAGAGGTCCTCCAATGCAGCATGACTGGCCATGATTATTTCCTTTTAGGATTCGTCACTTGAGTATAGGCAAGGTACTAAATTCCTCCCGTAGATTTTACCCAAATTCCCTAGACTGTTCTAGTTCTGACTACACAGTTTGTCCACCTTGTGTTACAGACACCGGGTTTATGGCCCAATTTACTGGTTGAATCTGTATTAGTCCTTCACTCACTTAAGACTGGCCGTCACGTGGGGCATCTGCCCTCTTAATGCAGGCTCAGACGGAGTGTTGGAGAATACCGGGTTGAAGATTCGACTTCGGAGCAACGTATTACTTCTTATCGAAGTCCCATCTGGGGTGCCACTGTTGTACCTGTTAATTCTCAGATACTTTCAACCAGTTTACTTACTCCAAGGTTTTACCCCGGTGCCCTTATTTGCAAGGTGGACAAGGACAAACACAAGTAAAGGTTCAACAAGTTTATTAAATAACACTATTAACCCTTAAATTACCCACATAAAACAAGAGGATACCCCAGCAGATTCAAGTATACTACCCGTAAAGGTGACTTGGTTAAACTGCAGGCCCGATTCTCTGAGTCCCTCTGGTCTGTTGTCACGAAGGTGAGTCTCGATGGCCGCTTCTTCCTTCCTTCCTTGTCTGGTCAGTCTTCCGAATGGTCACGGCTGTCTCCCCTGTCGAGTCTTCGCTCCTGTGTGCCTCTGAATATGTCCCTTTATCCCCAGCCTGCTTGCCTTTCCAGAAACTTCTCTGGCTTCTGACCAATGAAGTCCCAGGAGGGGGTTCCAATACCCAGTGGGTTTCTTGATGTCTGCCTGACAGGACACCAGGGTCCGCCCCCCAGGTGTCCATCTCCATGTTGTTGAACTTGTTATCAGGTAAGGTTTCTACAGGATTTCTTGGTGACAGAAAGTCTGGCCCGATCTGGGCTTCTAACAATAGACCGATGCATTTCAATGAGGTGCCATGATCTCCTGCTAAGTCTCAAGTAGAGTGTAACGACCTTTGATGGGTGGTTGATGGGTCAGGCCCAGACACATTTGTGTATTGTACAATTGGCCTGCCTGCGGTTTGACTGTGTTTGATTTCAATGTGCCCAATTCTTTAATTTAGGATATCCAATTTTATCAGCCTTAAAACTAGGCCCTGTTTATAACACCACACATGGGTGACCAGGCAACAGCCTGATAGAATAGGAGAACTTTCCATGTTCAAAACTGTTGGAATTCCAATGCTCACACAGTATGAAAGGGAACCTGTTGAAGGAGGGGTGCAGTCACAGTGAGACTCCTGAACAATTACAATCTCTCCATCTCCCATTCATATCCAATATCCCATTTACCATTTCTGCAGCAGATTGGGAACACCGACTCGTTCACAGACTAATGGACTCAAAAATCGTCTATCATGTAACCATGATCCTTGCAGACTCCCAGTGAGGTGTCTGTATTAAGGGCAGGTTGGAAAGCATTAACCATCAGAGAGGAAACATCACCTTCATAAAATGGAAAGTTATGGAAATATTAGAGTTAAGTTACGATCTGAAACATTTAATTAAAATTGGTGCTTGTGAAGCGAGGTTTCCAATAACTTAATTTCAATTCCTGCACAAACCTTGACTGAAACTGTAAAGTAAGTCTAACAATTCAGCAAAGATGGTATTTTAATGCAACTAACATTTCTCTCTGTTCTCATTGAAGATCTCCAACAGAAACACAAGGAGACACTCCGGGTACAAACTGAAACACTGAGAGTGAACACTATCCTCATAAAGGAGAAGGTTAAGATTTTCCAGCTGGTTGATCGATACGCTGAGCTAACGGTTATTTCTACTGTTCGAGATCGGACACTTGTCGAACATGAACTGCTGGCTAGAGGCCGAGACCATGAAGAATGGAGAGAGAAACATCTCCGGAAAGAACTGGAAAAAATCCGAAGTGATCAATTGTTTCAGAGCAGCTTTTCCCAGACGGGCAGTTTGCTGCAAAAAATTAGGAGATTATTCCACCAATCCCATTCAAGATCCAAATCTGGGAGTTCAGCAGCAGTGAGCGGAGTGCCGGGAATTGGAAAAACAACAATGGTACAAAAGATTGTTTATGACTGGGCCACTGGGAAAATATACCCACACTTTCAATTTGTTTTCAGTTTTAAATTCCGGGATTTGAACACTATTAACTGTAGAATAAACCTGAAGAATCTGATATTGGATCAATATCCCTACTTTGGGAATATTCTGGGAGAGCTCTGGAAGAACCCAGAGGGATTGCTGTTTATATTCGATGGTTTGGATGAATTCAAGGACAGGATTGATTTTGCCGACAATCGGAGAAATACAGAACCTCAGTCCATGTGCACAGATCCCGAATGCTGGTGTGAAGTGTCTGACATTGTGTACAGTTTAATACAGCACAAGCTGCTCCCAGGATGTTCAGTGCTTGTGACCAGCCGCCCCACTGCATTACATTTATTGGAAAAGGCTGACGTCAGTGTCTGGGCTGAAATCCTGGGATTTGTTGGCGATGAACGGAAGGAATATTTCAACAAGTTTTTTGAAGATCAGACGGTGGCAGCAGCTGTTTTCAAACACGTGGAGGAGAACGAGATCCTGTACACCATGTGTTACAACCCTTCCTAGTGCTGGATCCTCGCTCTGTCACTGGGTCCCTTCTTTACACAAAGAGACAGGAAACGGCAGCAAGTTCCCAAGACCATCACCCAACTATATTCCTACTATATTGACAACATTCTGAAAAACCATTGCCGAGAGATTGAAAACTCCCGTGATGTGTTACTGAAGCTTGGTGAGATGGCCTTCACAGGAGTCTCCAAGAAGAAGATTGTGTTTAGGAATAAAGATTTGATTGAGTACAATCTACAACCTTCCCAGTTCCTGTCTAGATTCCTGATGGGACTTTTAGAGAGAGATGGTTCTGCCCAGAGTGTGGTTTACACATTCCCACACCTCACCAACCAAGAGTTTGTAGCTGCACTCACACAAGTGGTGTGGGAACATCTTTTTTACTCCTGTAACCTTTCTAGAGTGAGTTAGTGAGTGAATGTGAGACTGCGAAGTAGCATTAGTTTCTTGGTTATTTAGCTTTTTGTTTTTTTAAAATTGTTTTTGATACTAAAATGGAAATAAATGAACATGATCTGAGCCATTTTATGCTGCAGGGTGACATAGATTGGGACCGGAATATTGAAGGGTACAAGATGTTTGGGAAGGACAGGGAGTGAGGAAAAGGTGGAGGAGGACTAGCTCTATTAATTAATGATGGTGTTAACACAATAGAGAGGGATGGACTAAGCTCAGGAAACCTGGATGGAGAAACGGTTCAGGAAGAAATTTATGAGAAACGATAAAGGGAAGAAGTCTCTTGTGGGATTGACAGGCCCCTAAACAGTAACCACACAGTAGGAACAAGGTATAAAGGAGTTTGTCAGAAAGAGATGGTGATTATCATTCCGGATTTTATTCTAGATAAAGACAAAAATCAGAGGGACAAAGGTAGCCTAGGTGAGGAATTGATAACTATTTTCAGGATAGTCTATTAGAACAACATGTTTTGCCACCTACGAGGTCAGGCCAAACTTGACCTGGGAAAGTACACAAATAAGGATTAATTAATGACCTGATAGTGGAGGCACCCTGAGATAACAGCCATCATAATGTGATGGAATTTAGCATTCATTTTGAGGGAGGATCTGAGTCTAATATTCTAAACTGAAATAAGTTTAATATTTCACAGTCCACAGACTAGATATATTCAAACAAGAATGATAAATTCCCGGGGAGGGCCAACCCTCTGTGGTTAGTTATAACAGATAAAGACAGTATCAAAGTTAAAGATAAAACATATTTGAGTGACAGATCAGAAGATTTGGCAGATTATCAAAAATAGTAAAGAATGACTGAAAGATGAACAAGGAGGGGAAGTTTAGAGTTCAGTAGAAAGCTCGTCACAAATCTGAAGACAGATGTTGAGAGTTTCCACAGATATTTTTAAACAGAAATGACTGAAAGTGAGTGTTTGTCCACAGAAAGTGAGCCTGTAGAATTAATAATGGAAAATAAGGATATGACATGCGAATTGAACAGATACTTTGAGTTGGTCTTTACAATCGAAGAAACAAGTAACACCCACCCTGCCCTATGATGTTGAGAGACCTTGTTTTAGTTATGTCAAAGTCCTCCAATGATTGGATATGATGCTTAAGGTGGAGGGTGGTTGTTTTCCATGTGTTTCCATGTTTTCCATGCAGTTCTTACCATGTTTATATGTTCACTCCAATGCCTGCATAATGTTTAAAATTGTGTACATATGTTGTTACTGAGAGTTTTTGAAATTAAAGGGGAGGAATGTTATATATGTGGTTTGGAGTGTTATGCCCCTTTAAGAGACCGGGATAGGTGACCCAGGGAACAAGCTGGGGAAGCAGTATTAGAATGACTATGCAACTATTAAGACGTTAAGTAAACTGTTCCTTGTTTTAATTATACTGACCTAAATGGTTGTCTTTTTATTGTTTATAATTAGATGCAAACATAATAGTTGGGCCTGGGACACTACCCTGAGGAACTCCTGCAGTGATGTCTTGGAGCTGAGATGACTGAGCCCCATAACCACAACCATCTTCCCATGTGTCAGGTTTGACTCCAACCAGTACAGAGTCCCTTTAAGAAGCACTGTCTGTGATCTTTCCCCATCATTCTGTAACTCTCATCAGAAATTAGTTTACAACAAGATTCTGAACTTTTACTTCAATCCTAGAACCCAAATCTATCCAATACAGCACGGTGATAGTGCCACACAGCACTCACTGTGAAGGTGGGACTTTATCTACACAAGGAGTGTGCAATGGTCACTCCTACCACTGCTGTCATGGAGAGATGTATTTGTGGCAGGCAGGTTGGTGAGGAAGAGGTCTTGTATGTTTTCCCTCTTGTTGTTCCCTTCACTTGCCACAGACACTCTGTGTCCTTTAGCACTCGGCCAGCTCAATCTGTGTGTGTGTGTGAGAGAGAGAAAGAGGAGGCTGTGTGTGTGTGTGTGAGAGAGAGAGAAAGAGGAGGCTGTGTGTGTGTGAGAGAGAGAAAGAGGAGGCTGTGTGTGTGTGAGAGAGAGAAAGAGAAGGCTGTGTGTGTGTGAGAGAGAGAAAGAGGAGGCTGTGTGTGTGTGAGAGAGAGAGAAAGAGGAGGCTGTGTGTGTGTGAGAGAGAAAGAGGAGGCTGTGTGTGTGAGAAAGAGGAGGCTGTGTGTGTGAGAAAGAGGAGGCTGTGTGTGTGTGAGAGAGAGAAAGAGGAGGTTGTGTGTGTCTGAGAGAAAGAGGAGGCTGTGTGTGTGTGAGAGAGAGAAAGAGGAGGCTGTGTGTGTGTGTGTGAGAGAGAAAGAGGAGGCTGTGTGTGTGAGAGAGAGAGAAAGAGGAGGCTGTGTGTGTGTGAGAGAGAGAAAGAGGAGGCTGTGTGTGTGTGTGAGAGAGAGAGCTGGTATGTTTGTGTGTGAGAGAGAGAGGTGAGGGACTGGAGTCAGTGTGTGTGAATTGTCAGAGTGTGTGTGTGTCTGTGAGATAGAGTGGAGTCAGTGTGAATGTCTGTGTGTGAGAGAGAGAGAGACAAGAGTTGCAATGTGTGTGTGAGTGAGAGTGTGAATGTGTGAGAGATAGAGGAGAGCTGCTATCTTTATGTGTGTGTGTGAGAGAGGAGTGAGATTGGGATCAGTTTGTGAGCATACATGTGTGAGAGAAAAAATGTCTGTGTGTGTGATAGAGAGGTGAGCGCATGTATGTGACAGAATGAGGGATGTGAGTGAGAGGGATTCAGTGTGTATGGCTGTGTGTGTGTGTGTGGAATAAAGAAAGAGGTGTGTCTGTGTGAGAGAGAGATGACAGAGTTAGTGTGGGGGGGGCCAGTCCGTGCTGCGCGCCGGGTTGGGTAGGGACACTGGGGATCAGCTTGTTAGTGTGTGTCTGTTTGTGTGTGAGCAAGGAGGAGAGTCTTTCTTTATATCACACACACACCCCTATACACAGAATCTCTCCCCCTCTCTCACTCACACCCATCATTCTGACTCACACATGGAAGCACTCAACTCTCTATCACACACACACACACTTTGTTTCTCTCACACATGTACGCTCACACACTGATTCCAATCTCTCTCCTCTCTCACACACACACACACAGAGATATCAACTCTACTCTGTCTCTCACACACACACACTCTCCTTTCACACTCTCCCTCACACACATTGCAACTCTTGTTTCTCTCTCACACACATTCACAGTTTGTGTGTGTGTGTGTGTTAAGAGGAGAGTGTGGCGTGTGAGGGATAGTGTGGAGCGCTGTGTTTGTGTGTGAGAGAGAGGAGTCTGTGTGTGAGCCTGTATGTGTGAGCGAAACAAGATGTGTCTGTGTGCGTGAGAGAGAGAGAGGAATGTGGGTCTGTGACATAACGTTTCAATGTTTGTTGTGTGTGTGTAAATGCAAGACAGAGAAACGAGTTAGTGTGTGTGTGTAAGAAAGATGTAAAACATGCTACCGTGCAAAGGGACCTGTGGGTCCTTGTGCATGAGACGCAAAAGCCCAGTCTGCAGGTACAACAGGTGATCAAGAAGGCAAATGGGATGTTGGCCTATATTGCGAAGGGGATAGAATATAAAAGCAGGGATGTCTTGATGCACCTGTACAGGGCATTGGTGAGGCCGCAGCTGGAATACTGTGTGCAGCATTGGTCCCCTTATATGAGGAAGGATATATTGGCATTGGAGGGAGTGCAGAGAAGGTTCACCAGGTTGATACCGGAGATGAGGGGTTTGGATTATGAGGAGAGGCTGAGGAGATTGGGTTTGTACTCGTTGGAGTTTAGAAGGATGAGGGGGGATCTTATGGAGACTTATAAGATAATGCGGGGGCTGGATAGGGTGGAGGCGGAGAGATTCTTTCCACTTAGTAAGGAAGTTAAAACTAGAGGACACAGCCTCAAAATAAAGGGGGGTCGGTTTAAGACAGAGTTGAGGAGGAACTTCTTCTCCCAGAGGGTGGTGAATCTCTGGAATTCTCTGCCCACTGAGGTGGTGGAGGCTACCTCGCTGAATATGTTTAAAGCGCGTTTGGATGGATTCCTGATCGGTAAGGGAATTAAGGGTTATGGGGATCAGGCGGGTAAGTGGTACTGATCCACGTCAGATCAGCCATGATCTTATTGAATGGCGGGGCAGGCTCGAGGGGCTAGATGGCCTACTCCTGCTCCTATTTCTTATGTTCTTATGTTCTTATGTCTGCGTGACAGAGATAGACAGGTGTGTATATCTAGGAAATTGGATCAGGAATTGGCTAGCGGATAGGAAACAGAGGGTGGTGGTTGATAGTAAATATTCATCATGGAGTGCGGTTACAAGTGGTGTACCTCAGGGATCTGTTTTGGGGCCACTGCTGTTTGTAATATTTATTAATGATCTGGATGAGGGTATAGTTGGGTGGATTAGCAAATTTGCTGATGACACCAAAGTCGGTGGTGTGGTAGACAGTGAGGAAGGGTGTCGTAGTTTGCAGGAAGACTTAGACAGGTTGCAAAGTTGGGCCGAGAGGTGGCGGATGGAGTTTAATGCGGAGAAGTGTGAGGTAATTCACTTTGGTAGGAATAACAGATGTGTTGAGTATAGGGCTAACGGGAGGACTTTGAATAGTGTGGAGGAGCAGAGGGATCTAGGTGTATGTGTGCATAGATCCCTGAAAGTTGGGAATCAAGTAGATAAGGTTGTTAAGAAGGCATATGGTGTCTTGGCGTTTATTGGTAGGGGGATTGAATTTAGGAGTCGTAGCGTTATGTTGCAACTGTACACAACTCTGGTGCGGCCGCACTTGGAGTACTGTGTGCAGTTCTGGTCCCCACATTACAGGAAGGATGTGGAGGCTTTGGAGAGGGTGCAGAGGAGGTTTACCAGGATGTTGCCTGGTATGGAGGGGAGATCCTATGAGGAGAGGCTGAGGGATTTGGGATTGTTTTCGCTGGAAAGGCGGCGGCTAAGAGGGGATCTTATTGAAACATATAAGATGATTAGAGGTTTAGATAGGGTGGATAGTGATAGCCTTTTTCCTCTGATGGAGAAATCCAGCACGAGGGGGCATGGCTTTAAATTGAGGGGGGGTAGTTATAGAACCGATGTCAGGGGTAGGTTCTTTACCCAGAGGGTGGTGAGGGATTGGAATGCCCTGCCAGCATCAGTAGTAAATGCGCCTAGTTTGGGGGCGTTTAAGAGATCCGTAGATAGGTTCATGGACGAAAAGAAATTGGTTTAGGTTGGAGGGTCACAGTTTTTTTTTTTAACTGGTCGGTGCAACATCGTGGGCCGAAGGGCCTGTTCTGCGCTGTAATGTTCTATGTTCTATGTTCTATATATCTATGTGTGTGTGTGAGAGAGAGGAGTGAGTGAGTGAGAGGAGGAGTGTGTTTGTGCATGTCTATGAGATAGCGTGTCTGTGTGAGAGAGACACAGGATAGGAATGTGTGGGTGTCTGTGTTGGAGGGATTACAGAGTGTGTGTTTGTGAGATAGAGTGAGTGTGAGAAAGAGGAGTGTGTATGTGTGTGAGTGTGTGTGTGTGTGTGTGAGAGAGATAGTGTGGAGTGCGTGTATGTGAGAGAGAGTAATGTGTCAATTTTTGGCATGTGTGTGTAAATGTAAGATAGGGAGGGAAGTGTGTGTGTGTCTGTCTGTGTCTGCGTATACGTGCATATTTCTGTGAGAGAGAAAGAGGAGGATGTGTGTGTGTGAGAGAGAGCTAGTATATTTGCGTCTGAGAGAGAGAGATTTGAGGGACTCGAGTCAGTGTGAGAGAGAGTGTGTGTCTGAGAGAGAGTGTACGTGTGAGAGAGAGAGAATGTGAGAGAGTGTGTTTGTCTGAGAGATTGTGTGGAAGAGAGCGAGAGTGTGTGCGCATCAGTGTGCATGAGAGTGCGTGCGTGAGAGTGTGTGCATGAGAGAGAGCGTGTGAGAGAGAGATCGTGTGTGAGGGAAAGCATGCGTTAGAGAGAGAGTGTGTGTGAGAGAGAGTGTGTGTGAGCGAGAGTGTGTGTGAGAGAGAGCGTGTGTGTGTGAGAGAGATCTGTGTGCATATGACGGAGTGTGTGTGTGCATGTCTGACAATGCGTCCGTGTGAGATAGAGTGTGATAGAGAGAGTGTGTGTGCGTGTGAGAGTGTGTGCATGTGAGAGAGTGTGCGTGTGAGGGAGAGAGTGTGTGCGTGTGTGAGAGAGAGAGCGTGTGCGTGTGAGAGAGAGTGTGTGAGAGTGTGAGTTTGTTTGAAAGAATGTGTGAGAGTGTGTGCGTGTGGCAGTGTGGGTGTGAGAGAGTGTGTGCCTGAGAGAGTGTGTGTGTGTGAGTGTGTGTGTGTGAGAGAGAGTGTGTGTGTATGTGAGAGTGTGTGTGTATGTGAGAGTGTGTGTGTGAGAGAGTGTGTGCGTGTGAGAGTTTGTGTACGTGTGAGACTGTGTGTGTGTGTGTGTGTGTGTAAGGGAGTGTGTGTGAGTTAAAAAATGTGTGTGAGGGTGAGCGTGTGTGTGAGAGAGATGTGTGTGCATGTCTGACAGTGTGTCCATTTGTGAGAGAGTGTGAGAGTGTGTGCGTGAGTGTGTACATGAGACAGTGTGTGCGAGAGAGTGTGTGCGAGAGAGTGTGTGCGAGAGAGTGTGTGCGAGAGAGAGTGTGTGCGAGAGAGAGTGTGTGCGTGTGAAAGAGAGTGTGCATTTGAGAGAGAGAGTCTGTGAGAGTGTGAGTTTGTCTGAACGTGTGTGGGAGAGCGTGTGCGGGTGTGCATGTGACAGTGTGGGCGTAAGAGAGTGTGTGCCTGAGAGTGTGTGTGAGAGTGTGTGTGTGTGTAAGGGAGAGTGTGCGTGAGGGAGAGTGTGTGTGTGTGAGAGAGAGTGTGTGTGTGAGAGAGAGTGTGTGTGAGAGAGTGTGTGAGGGAGAGTGTGTGTGAGGGAGAGTGTGTGTGATAGAGTGTGTGTGAGTGTGTGTGTGTGTGAGAGCGTGTGTGTGTGAGAGAGAGTGTGTGTGTGAGAGAGAGTGTGTGTGAGAGAGAGACTGTGTGTGAGAGAGTGTGTGTGTGAGAGAGAGTGTGTGTGAGAGAGAGTGTGTGTGAGAGAGAGTGTGAGGGAGAGTGTGTGTGAGGGAGAGTGTGTGTGAGGGAGAATGTGTGTGATAGAGTGTGTGTGTGTGTGTGTGAGAGAGCGTGTGTGTGTGTGTGTGAGTGCGTGTGTGTGAGAGAGTGCGTGTGAGAGAGAGAGATCGGTGTGCTTGTGACAGGGTGTGTGCATGTCTGAGTGTGTCCATGTGTGCGTGAGAGAGTGTGTGCGTGGAGTGTGTGCGTGAGAGCATGTGTGCGTGAGAGCATGTGTGCGTGAGAGCATGTGTGCGAGAGAGCATGTGTGCGAGAGAGCATGTGTGTGCAAGAGAGCATGTGTGTGAGAGAGAGCACGTGTGTGAGAGTGCATGAGCGTGTGTGGGCGTGAGAGAGTGTGTGAGAGAGAATGTGTGAGAGTGTGTGGGAGAGCGTGTGTGTGTGTGTGTGAGAGAGTTTGTGTGTGAGGGAGAGTGTGTGTTAGAAAGAGGAGTGTGTGTGCGTGTGTGTGTGTGTGTGTAAGAGAGAGAAGTATCTCTGTGTGTGCATCTCTGTGTGTGCAATGTAAGAGTGTGTTTCTGTGTGTTTCCATGTGAGGAAGTTGGAGGTGTTTGTGAGTGAGTGATAATGTTTTGGATAACTCTCACTCTGAGGGTTCACATCCACCCTCATTGCCACACACCAACACACACTCACACCCGCTGATATTGGGAGTGAGACGGACAGACACACACTCTTCCCCGAATGGTCATCATTATTTATTACTCATGTTTTAACATTATCAATTTATTGCTTCAAAATTGTTTGTTCATTGCCCAGCAAGATGTTTCTGTTTATATCTGAGCTTTATTTTTGAACTCATGTTTAATGTTGTGCCAATCTTTTTCTTTCCAATATCTGTTCATCGGCCCGTTGAGTGAGAAAATAACTGAACCTGGCTCTACACAAGAAGGTTGGGGCAGCCGGTAACCACTGGACCAGAGGAGGAGATTGCAGGTTTCTCACCTTCCTTTCTCAGACGGGCTGGAACAGAGATAATGAAGACACAGAAACATACGCTGACCATCCACCAGAGGAGCTTCTAGATCTTGGCTGGCTCTTTGCTGACAGAGTTTATGAGAAGGAAGTTGTTGCAGAAACAAGTGATCCGCTGGAAGAGGAGCTCCTGGTTCTTTGTCTCCACTGTCAACGCAGACGCAATCTCTCTGGTCTTGAGGAGTTTGCTCCAATTGCTGAAGGAGTCATGGGAAAGATCAGCGGCCGGATGGCAGCAGTGGCCAGAAGCTGCTGTCCCACTCCACCAAGGTGTTTGTGCCCCAGGAAAAGGACAAGTGAAGGCAAATGTCCACAACTGGCGGCAAGAGAGCAAGAGCACTGTTGGAGATTGAAGACTCGGGGGACAGTGACCCCCGGGGGGTGGTGGAGGGGGTGGAGGGGAGAGGAGCTGGACACAAACTACAAAATACAGGAGGGAGGGGAGTTACATTCGTGTTATCTGTGATTTTCATTTACAATTAGCTTGATTCTGTTGTCTGGTCTGCGCTAGTTTTAAGTTAAATCTGTTCCACATGTGACGTGTTTTATATGCTATTGAGTCTTGTAAATAAAAGGTTAATCCTGCTGCTCAGTAATTGGTGCGAATGTTCCTCATTTTACAACCTGGATAACTGTATTTATTCACAATTAAGTGCTGTTAAAGCCAGTTAATAATCGGATTCATGTGTGTTTTCTCGTGAAGTTTTATTAAATCAGTCTATATTTCAACAATTGCCGACCTAAATTCTCAATGGAATTTCACAATTCACTCCCTTTCATTTGAGTTGTTAGATTCACTCAACCTGTGATGTGAGACATGCAACTCCGCCTGGGAGTTCACTCCCTCCCGCTGCAGCTTGACAGACATGTCCATCGTTATGGTGGGGAATGCGGAATAGTCTGTATTTTGTCGAGTGTTAGCCGAGGTACACGACACCAGACGGCACTTTCATGGTCACCTTACACAACGTAGGTTCCGGAATAATGACCATGAAATCGCCGTCTCGTGTCAAAAGCAAACTATTTGATCCAATACAAACCTCACTCCCCAACCTCTCTATCCCCCTCCCCAGCAACTACCTGAAGCTAAATTAATGTCACAACATTGCTGCCATCTTTTACCCAAAACTTAGCTTCAGACCCTGTCCCTCTATATTTAGAATACAGTAAGAAGTTTAACAACACCAGGTTAAAGTCCAACAGGTTTATTTGGTAGCAAAAGCCACACAAGCTTTCGAGGCTCTGAGCCCCTTCTTCAGGTGAGTGGGAATTCTGTTCACAAACAGAACTTATAAAGACACAGACTCAATTTACATGAATAATGGTTGGAATGCGAATACTTACAACTAATCAAGTCTTTAAGAAACAAAACAATGGGAGTGGAGAGAGCATCAAGACAGGCTAAAAAGATGTGTATTGTCTCCAGACAAGAGAGCCAGTGAAACTCTGCAGGTCCAGGCAACTGTGGGAGTTACAAATAGTGTGACATGAACCCAATATCCCGGTTGAGGCCGTCCTCGTGTGTGCGGAACTTGGCTATCAGTTTCTGCTCAGCGACTCTGCGCTGTCGTGTGTCGCGAAGGCCGCCTTGGAGAACGCCTACCTGAATATCAGAGGCCGAATGCCCGTGACCGCTGAAGTGCTCCCCAACAGGAAGAGAACAGTCTTGCCTGATGGTTGTCGAGCGGTGTTCATTCATCCACCGACCTCCTCAGAAGACAAACACGGGACACAGTGGACAGAGTACCCTTCGTTGTCCAGTACTTCCCCGGAGCTATATTTAACCATATATATATTTAACCAGCCCGTCTCTGACATCTCCTCCAGTCACACAACCCTGTGAGATGTCTGCACCGCTCTAATTGTGGCATCATGAGCGTTCCACATGCAACATGACTTGCAGCGATAAACTCTCATCTCCAACATTTCAATTGAAATTTCAAAGCTCAATGTCTTTGAAGCCGAATGGTCCAGATTGCCATGGCCTTCAATGTGAACAGGTTGTTAGTGATGTCACTACAGAGGTTGCCTAGGAAACAATGACTGAACACAGGGGGTGAATGTGAGAAGCTGAAGTTTCCACTTGAAGACATTCCCAGTGTCTCTGAGCAGCTGAACTGGGGAAGCCTTTGGGCAGAGACTGTGCTGCTGCTATTGCCCTTCCCGGCCACCAGGCGTCTCTGTAACGCTCCCGGGGGCTGCCTGTGCGCATGTGCGGGACGGGAATGCTCCCAGAGGTCAGCGCGCGGGACGCCGCCGCATTGATGCCGTCTCCCCTGGCAACCGCAAGATGGTCGCCGCCGCCGCCTCCCTTGGCAAGGGAATATGGCCGCTGACGGTCTCCCTTGGCAACGCAAAATGGCCGCCGGCGGTGGGGGGGTGTCATTGCGGCGCGTGCGCAGTGAGGTCTGTCTGCAGCCATTGTCCAGGTTGCCCCCAGTGGATGGGGTTGGGATTGTGCAGCAGATGGAGCAACAATCCCAGTTTCAATAGGGGGACAGAAGCTGCAATGCTGCCCCCTGTTGGTCACTTCTCCCAGTCTCAGCATTGCAGAGTGTTTAAACAAGAGTGCATTGTCACAGCAGCACCTTCACCTTCAGTTTCACTTTATTTATTAGTCTCAGAAGTAGGCTTACATTAACACTGCAATGAAGTTACTGTGAGAATCCCCTAGTCGCCCACACTCCGGCGCCTGTTCGGGTTACACTGAGGGAGAATTTAGCACGGCCAATGCACCCTAACCAGCACGTCTTTCAGACTGTGGGAGGAAACCGGAGCACCCGGAGGAAACCCACGCAGACACGGGGAGGGGACAGCCCGGGGGAAAGCTCCATTCCAACTGTCCCTGGAGTGTCAGATTAACCTGGGTCACTCACGCACCCCCCCGGCTAAGACTCACCTCCCTCAGACAGTGAGACCCTCCTGTATCACTCACCTTACTGTAGTCAGATACCCTCAGACTCAGCACTGGGCCCTGGGCGTGTTCTTTAAATGCTGCGACCTATCGTGGAGGAAAGAGTTGGGAGGATTTTGATTTGATTTGATTTATTATTGTCGCGTGTATTGGGATACAGATTCACATCTACCCACCGGTGCGCATGTGCGGGAGGGGGATTCTCCCAGAGGGCCACGCGCGGGCCGCCGCCGCATTGAAGCCGCCTCCCCTGGCAACGCAAGATGGCCGCGAGCCGTCTCCCCTGGCAAAGCAAGATGGCCGCGGGCCGTCTCCCCTGGCAACGCAAGATGGCCACGGGCCGCCTCCCCGGCAACGCAAGATGGCCGCGGGCCGCCTCCCCGGCAACGCAAGATGGCCGCGGGCCGCCTCCCCGGCAACGCAAGATGGCCGCGGGCCGCCTCCCCGGCAACGCAAGATGGCCGCGAGCCGCCTCCCCTGGCAATGCAAGATGGCCGCGAGCCGTCTCCCCTGGCAACTCAAGATGGCCGCCGGCGGTGAGTGCTGGTGGCGCAGCCGCAAACCGGGAATGGAAGCCGGGCCCTCGGCGCAGAAAGAGGCCATTCAGCCCATCAGAGCGGCAGCAGCTCGGGGAATGGAAACTAGCCGCCCATTGTAACCGCAGCTTCCAGTCAGGCAGCCCCCAGCCCCCTGTTTCCAGCCGGCAGCATTTCAGCTCCAGGTGCGGCTGCTGATGGAGTGAAGCCCAGGGCTTTGTGTCTGAAGCTCCAGTTTAGGCAGCGAATTGCAGACAGGCAGCAGCCTCTGAGTGAAAAGCTTCTTCCTAATGTCCCCTCTAATGCTGCCAGCAATCCCCTTCAATCTGTGGCAGCCCCCCCACTGCCCCCCCCCGGGTAAGTCACCTCTCTCTGCTCGGGGGAAACTGCCCTTTCCTCTCCACCCTGTCTCCCACCCTCACCATTCTGGACACCTCAGTTCACTCACCCCTCAGCCTCCTGTGTTCCCAGCAACACAACCCTGGCCAATCCAATCTTTCCCCATCGCCGCCATTCCCCAGCCCCGGGGCAACACTTTTATAAATCCAAATGGTTCTCCAATCCCATTAAACTGTCCATTTAACATTGCCCCATCGCCAACTGTGAGCAACCAACACAGACACAAACCAGAGGCACAGACGCTGCAAATGTCAGAATCTTTATTTACAAAACAATGGAACATTTATTGACAGGTTCAGGTCAATCTCAGTGATGGGCGGTGACCAGGTCCACATTAAAACAATGGCTCAGTCCAAGGTTAAACATCATTGGAACAAAGTTGAAGTTTATCCGGAAATTGGACATTGCCGGTGACTCCCAATATGATGCAGAGATCCAAACTCACACCACACCCTGATGTGGCAAAGGGGACACCAGGCCGAGCTACAAAGTTGGATGTAAAGAACAGCGGCGTGTGTTTGATTCTGGTGATGCACACACTCCGAGCCGGTATTGAATAATTCTGAGACATAGAGACAGCAGATTGAGGCCATATGACACATTGGGCCTTTAAATCTCCCAGAACAATCCCCCCCTCTCTCTCTAATACGATCTCCCTGTGTGTGTGAATAGAGGGATCTTAGAGTGAGTGTCCACTGATTCCTGAGGGTAGCAGGACAGCTCCATAAGGTGGTTTTGACCGGCAGACGGAATTCTTTCCTTTACAGGCTGATGAATAGAATGATGTGGAGCTGCTGGTGTTGGACTGGAGTGATCACAGTAAGAGTTTTAACAACACCAACTTAAAGTCCAACAGGTTTATTTGGTAGCAAATACCATTAGCTTTCGGAGCGCTGCTCCTTCGTCAGATGGAGTGGAAATGTGCTCCATCTGACGAAGGAGCAGCGCTCCGAAAGCTAATGGTATTTGGTACCAAATAAACCTGTTGGACTTTAACCTGGTGTTGTTAAAACTCTTACTGTGATGAATAGAATACCAGAGCAGGGCAGGTTCTGCTTGAGCTATACAAAACACTATTTAGACCACAGTTAGGATCGAGTATACAGCTGTGGTCACCACTGGTGAGGGTCCAGAGAGAATTATCCCCGTGTCTGAGTGGGTTTTCACCGGGTGCTCTGGTTTCCTCCCACAGTCCAAAGATGTGCAGGTTAGGTTGACTCGCCATGGTAAATTGCCCCTTAGTGTCAGGGGGATTAGCAGGGTAAATATGTGGGGTTACAGGAATAGGGCCTGGGTGGGATTGTTGTCGGTGCAGGCACAATGGGCCGAATGGCCTCCTTCAGCACTGTCGGGTTTCTAAATTTACAGAGGAAGTTATCAATTGTGGCACAGATTTGAAAAGCAGAGAAGTCATTTCAGGGAAGTTATTTCCATTTCTTCAGTTTTATCAACATTAACTTTGTAACCTGAGTAATCGCCAAACTTTATAATATTCTCTTTTCAGAAAGAGTATGGATGTTGTAGGATCTGATAAATATAGCAGGATGTCATCAGAACATGTCAATTTGTGCTCTTCTTCTCCAGCGAGAACACCTTTTATGTCCTGACTGTCTCTCACCATTTGTGCTCAGGATTCTATGCAGATAGTGAACAGAAGGGGGGACAGAGGACAATACTGTCTTGTCCTCCTCTTGAGTCCAAAGACTTCAGAAATATGACCATTTGCTCTGACAGAGGCCTGTGGAATTGAATAAAGGATCTGGACCCATCTTACAAAGTTGGGTCCAAACCCCAGGCCGTCTGAAGTCTGAAATAGGAACACCCATGATTCCTGGTCAAAGGCCTTTTCAGCGTCGGAAGATAAGACCACGGTCTCAACTCCACGACCTTGGGCATGAGTCATGATGTTAAGGAGCCTGTGGAGATTGTCCCCAGAGTAATGCCCTGTTCTACTCGTTTGGTCTGGGTTTATGATCTCAGTTATTATCCTATAGATAATATAGATATTATTATCTATCTCGATAACATAGTACAGATATTAGATATTGAAAATTGAGTACAGCGACACAAACAGCAGCACTCATCAGCTTTTGATGGACTTCCTCACAATGGCCTTTGAGTTGTTCTGAAAGCAAACTATCAAGAGCTCTACGCGCCGTTGTGAGGGAGGCCATCAAAAGCTGACGAGTGCTGCTTTTTGTGTGGCTGTACTCAATTTTCAATTTAATTCAATCCAGTTTAATTTATTTTTCTTCCTTTTGGAACAGCGAATGAGATGATGCAACCTCTGAAACACACCATCACTCAGCCCAGTAATGTCAGGGGTGAGGGACCTCTTGCTGCATTGAGTTGTTGATGGTGTTGAGATTGTTGAAGGGTCCAGTGCCTGGAGCTGGGAGCGGTCACAAACTCCCCGTCCATTCAAACTGGCCACTGCAGCCGCTTGGGGACATCATTGCAGGCCGCCGTGTGATTGGCTGCTGGCTGCTTTGTGATGTCACCTGGAGACAGGTGATCACCCCTGGTTACGGCCAATCAGTTTGGGGTCACTCTGGGAGGTTGGGTTTCAGGGCTGGTCTGATGCCAGCTACAGAGGATGCTGCCATGTCAGGCATGGCACACATCAGTTAGAATATGGATCTTATTCAGTATGGACATTGCACAGAGAAGGGATTGTGACTGTCGGTGACAGCAGCCCGAGCGAAGCAGCAGATTCTGGAGAAATCTGAGCACAACCACTGCTGGTTTGAGGTTAGTTATTGGTTTGAGTAAAAACAATTCAACTCATCCTGACTACAGCCAGGGAAGAGATCCAGACACGACACATCAGGAAAAACATTCAACTGCTTTTCTGACCACAGTCTCTGAAGCCTCAGGACACCACAAGAAGAATCCGTCCATTCTGGTGACAAACCAAGGAGCAGACGATTCTCTCCCTGAACCTCAACCCACACAGGAACTGACTGTTCATCGATTGAAGAAACGACCAGAAACCAACTTCATCCTTTCAAGGGGATCCCAACAAACATCTTCTACCCCGGCTGTCAAAACCCCTTCACTGATCCTTCACTAAAGGAGATCTCTCATCAGGACTGCAACTTCAATCATCAGATTACAGCAGAGAAGTGGTGTGGGAACATCTCCTTTTTTACTCCTGTAACCTTTCTAGAGTGAGTTAGTGAGTGAATGTGAGACTGTGAAGTAGCATCAGTTTCTTGGTTATTAAGCTTTTGGTTTTTTTAAAGTTGTTTTTGATACAAAAATGGAAATAAATGAATATAATCTGAGCTGTTTTGTGCTGGTTGACATAGATTGGGGAAGGGTACAAGATGTTTGGGAAGGACAGGAAGTGAGGAAAAGGTGGAGGAGGACTAGCTCTATTAATTAATGATGGTGTTAACACAATAGAGAGGGATGGACTAAGCTCAGGAAACCTGGATGGAGAAACGGTTCAGGAAGAAATTTATGAGAAACGATAAAGGGAAGAAGTCTCTTGTGGGATTGACAGGCCCCTAAACAGTAACCACACTGGAGGAACAAGGTATAAAGGAGTTTGTCAGAAAGAGATGGTGATTATCATTCCGGATTTTAATCTCGATAAAGACAAAAATCAGACAGACAAAGGTAGCCTAGGTGAGGAATTGATAACTATTTTCAGGATAGTCTATTAGAACAACATGTTTTCCCAACTACGAGAGAGCAGGCTATACTAGACCTGGGAAAGGACACAAATAAGGATTAATTAATGACCTGATAGTGGAGGCACCCTGAGATAACAGCCATCATAATGTGATGGAATTTAGCATTCATTTTGAGGGAGGATCTGGGTCTAATATTCTAAACTGAAATAAGTTTAATATTTCACAGTCCACAGAGTAGATATATTCAAACAAGAATGATAAATTCCCGGGGAGGGCCCACCCTCTGTGGTTAGTTAGAACAGATAAAGACAGTATCAAAGTTAAAGATAAAACATATTTGAGTGACAGATCAGAAGATTTGGCAGATTATCAAAAATAGTAAAGAATGACTGAAAGATGAACAAGGAGGGGAAGTTTAGAGTTCAGTAGAAAGCTCGTCACAAATCTGAAGACAGATGTTGAGAGTTTCCACAGATATGTTTAAACAGAAATGACTTAAAGTGAGTGTTCGTCCACAGAAAGTGAGCCTGTAGAATTAATAATGGAAAATAAGGATATGACATGCGAATTGAACAGATACTTTGAATTGGTCTTTACAATCGAAGGAACAAGTAACACACACCCACCCTGCCCTATGATGTTGAGAGACCTTGCTTTAGTTCTGTCAAAGTCCTCCAATGATTGGATATGATGCTTAAGGTAGAGGGTTGTTCTTTTCCATGTGTTTCTGTGTTAGAACATAGAACATAGAACAGTACAGCACAGAACAGGCCCTTCGGCCCACGATGTTGTGCCGACCTTCATCTGAAACCAAGATCAAGCTATCCCACTCCCTACCATCCTGGTGTGCTCCATGTGCCTATCCAATAACCGCTTAAATGTTCCTAAAGTGTCTGACTCCACTATCACTGCAGGCAGTCCATTCCACACCCCAACCACTCTCTGCGTGAAGAACCTACCTCTGATATCCTTCCTATATCTCCCACCATGAACCCGATAGTTATGCCCCCTTGTAATAGCTCCATCCACCCGAGGAAATAGTCTTTGAACGTTCACTCGATCTATCCCCTTCATCATTTTATAAACCTCTACTAAGTCTCCCCTCAATCTCCTTCGCTCCAGAGAGAACAGCCCCAGCTCCCTCAACCTTTCCTCATAAGACCTACCCTCCAAACCAGGCAGCATCCTGGTAAATCTCCTCTGCACTCTTTCCAGCGCTTCCACACCCTTCTTATAGTGAGGTGACCAGAACTGCACGCAATATTCCAAATGCGGTCTCACCAAGGTCCTGTACAGTTGCAGCATAACCCCACGGCTCCTAAACTCCAACCCCCTGTTAATAAAAGCTAACACACTATATGCCTTCTTCACAGCTGTTTTCCTGTAAGCAGTTCTTACCATGTTTATATGTTTGTTCCAATGCCTGCATAATGTTTAAAATTGTGTACATATGTTGTTACTGAGAGTTTTTGAAATTAAAGGGGAGGAGTGTTATATATGTAGTTTGGGGTGTTATGCCCCTTTAAGAGACCGGGATAGGTGACCCAGGGAACAAGCTGGGGAAGCAGTATTAGAATGACTATGCAACTATTAAGACGTTAAGTAAACTGTTCCTTGTTTTAATTATACTGACCTAAATGGTTGTCTTTTTATTGTTTATAATTAGATGCAAACATAATAGTTGGGCCTGGGACACTACCCTGAGGAACTCCTGCAGTGATGTCTTGGAGCTGAGATGACTGAGCCCCACAACCACAACCATCTTCCCATGTGTCAGGTATGACTCCAACCAGTACAGAGTCCCTTTAAGAAGCACTGTCTGTGATCTTTCCCCATCATTCTGTAACTCTCATCAGAAATTAGTTTACAACAAGATTCTGAACTTTTATTTCAATCTTAAAACCCAAATCTATCCAATACAGCACGGTGATAGTGCCACACAGCACTCACTGTGAAGGTGGGACTTTATCTACACAAGGAGTGTGCAATGGTCACTCCGACCACTGCTGTCATGGAGAGATGTATTTGTGGCAGGCAGGTTGGTGAGGAAGAGGTCTTGTATGTTTTCCCTCTTGTTAGAACAAAGAACAAGGAACAAAGAACAATACAGCACAGGAACAGGCCCTTCGGCCCTCCAAGCCCGCGCCGCTCCCTGGTCCAAACTGACCATTCTTTTGTATCCCTCCATTCCCACTCCGTCCATATGACTGTGTAGATAAGACTTAAACGTTCCCAGTGTGTCCGCCTCCACCACCTTGCCTGACAGCTCATTCCAGGCCCCCACCACCCTCTGTGTAAAATATGTCCATCTGATATCTGTGTTAAACCTCCCCCCCCTTCACCTTGAACCTATGACCTCTCGTGAACATCACCACCGACCTGGGGAAAAGCTTTCCACCGTTCACCCTATCTATGCCTTTCATAATTTTATACACCTCTATTAGGTCACCCCTCATGCTCCGTCTTTCCAGGGAGAACAACCCCAGTTTACCCAATCTCTCCTCATAACTAAGCCCCTCCACACCAGGCAACATCCTGGTAAACCTCCTCTGTACTCTCTCCAAAGCCTCCACGTCCTTCTGGTAGTGTGGCGACCAGAACTGGACGCAGTATTCCAAATGCGGCCGAACCAACGTTCTATACATCTGCAACATCAGACCCCAACTCTTATACTCTATGCCCCGTCCTATAAAGGCAAGCATGCCATATGCCTTCTTCACCGCCTTCTCCATCTGTGACGTCACGTTCAAGGATCTGTGGACTTGCACACCCAGGTCCCTCTGCGTATCTACACCCTTTATGATTCTGCCATTTATCATATAGCTCCTCCCTACATTATTTCTACCAAAATGCATCACTTCGCATTCATCAGGATTGAACTCCATCTGCCATTTCTTTGCCCAAATTTCCAGCCTATCTATATCCTTCTGTAGCTTCTGACAATGCTCCTCACTATCTGCAAGTCCTGCCAATTTTGTGTCGTCCGCAAAATTACTGATCACCCGAGTTACACCTTCTTCCAGATCATTTATATAAATCACAAACAGCAGAGGTCCCAATACAGAGCCCTGCGGAACACCACTAGTCACAGGCCTCCAGCCGGAAAAAGACCCTTCCACTACCACCCTCTGTCTTCTGTGACCAAGCCAGTTCTCCACCCATCTAGCCACCTCCCCCTTTATCCCATGAGATCCAACCTTTTTCACCAGCCTACCATGAGGGACTTTGTCAAACGCTTTACTAAAGTCCATATGGACAACATCCACGGCCCTTCCCTCGTCAACCATTTTGGTCACTTCTTCAAAAAACTCCACCAGGTTAGTGAAGCATGACCTCCCTCTCACAAAACCATGCTGACTATCGTTAATGAGTTTATTCCGTTCTAAATGCGCATACATCCTATTTCTAAGAATCTTCTCCAACAACTTCCCCACCACGGACGTCAAGCTCACCGGCCTATAATTACCCGGGTTATCCTTCCTACCCTTCTTAAATAATGGGACCACATTAGCTATCCTCCAATCCTCTAGGACCTCACCTGTGTCCAGTGACGAGACCAAGATTTGCGTCAGAGGCCCAGCGATTTCATCTCTCGTCTCCCTGAGCAGCCTTGGATAGATTCCATCAGGCCCTGGGGATTTGTCAGTCTTTAAATTCTCTAACAAACCTAACACTTCCTCCTTTGTAATGGAGATTTTTTCCAACGGGTCAACACTCCCCTCCGAGACACTCCCAGTCAACACATCCCTCTCCTTTGTGAATACCGACGCAAAGTATTCATTTAGGATCTCCCCTACTGCTTTGGGCTCCAAGCATAATTCCCCACTTTTGTCCCTGAGAGGTCCGATTTTTTCCCTGACAACCCTTTTGTTCCTAACGTATGAATAAAATGCCTTGGGATTCTCCTTAATCCTGTCTGCCAAGGACATTTCGTGACCCCTTTTTGCCCTTCAAATTGTTGTTTCCTTCACTTGCCACAGACACTCTGTGTCCTTTAGCGCTCGGCCAGCTCAATCTGTGTGTGTGTGTGAGAGAGAAAGAGGAGGCTGTGTGTGTGTGTGAGAGAGAGAGAGGAGGCTGTGTGTGTGTGTGAGAGAGAAAGAGGAGGCTGTGTGTGTGTGAGAGAAAGAGGAGGCTGTGTGTGTGAGAGAGAAAGAGGAGGCTGTGTGTGTGTGAGAGAGAGAAAGAGGAGGCTGTGTGTGTGTGTGAGAGAGAGAAAGAGGAGGCTGTGTGTGTGTGTGAGAGAGAGAAAGAGGAGGCTGTGTGTGTGTGAGAGAGAAAGAGGAGGCTGTGTGTGTGTGAGAGAGAGAAAGAGGAGGCTGTGTGTGTGAGAGAGAGAGAAAGAGGAGGCTGTGTGTGTGAGAGAGAGAAAGAGGAGGCTATGTGTGTGTGAGAGAGCTGGTATGTTTGCGTGTGTGAGAGAGAGGTGAGGGACTGGAGTCAGTGTGTGTGAAAGAGAGAAATTGTCAGAGTGTGTGTGTGTCTGTGAGATAGAGTGGAGTCAGTGTGATTGTCTGTGTGAGAGAGAGAGACAAGAGTTGCAATGTGTGTGTGAGTGAGAGTGTGAATGTGTGTGAGATAGAGGAGAGCTGGTATCTTTATGTGTGTGTGTGTGAGAGAGGAGTGAGATTGGGATCAGTTTGTGAGCATACATGTGTGAGAGAAACAGTGTGTGTGTGTGATAGAGAGGTGAGCGCATGTATGTGACAGAATGAGGGATGTGAGTGAGAGGGATTCAGTGTGTATGGCTGTGTGTGTGTGTGTGGAATAAAGAAAGAGGTGTGTCTGTGTGAGAGAGAGATGACAGAGTTAGTGTGGGGGGGGCCAGTCCGTGCTGCGCGCCGGGTTGGGTAGGGACACTGGGGATCAGCTTGTTAGTGTGTGTCTGTTTGTGTGTGAGCAAGGAGGAGAGTCTTTCTTTATATCACACACACACCCCTATACACAGAATCTCTCCCCCTCTCTCACTCACACCCATCATTCTGACTCACACATGGAAGCACTCAACTCTCTATCACACACACACACACTTTGTTTCTCTCACACATGTACACTCACACACTGATTCCAATCTCTCTCCTCTCTCACACACAAACACACAGAGATATCAGCTCTACTCTGTCTCTCTCACACACACACACTCTCCTTTCACACTCTCGCTCACACACATTGCAACTCTTGTCTCTCTCACACACACATTCACAGTTTGTGTGTGTGTGTGAAAGAGAGAGAGAGGAGTGTGGTGTGTGAGGGATAGTATGGAGCGCTGTGTTTGTGTGTGAGAGAGAGGAGTCTGTGTGTGAGCGAAACAAGATGTGTCTGTGTGTGTGTGATAGAATGAAAGAGGAGTGTGTGTGAGAGAGAGAGAGAGAGATAGTGTGGAGTGCGTGTATGTGAGAGAGAGAGTGTGTCAATTTTTGCATGTGTGTGGAAATGTAAGATAGGGAGGGAAGTGTGTGTGTGTCTGTCTGTGTCTGCGCATGCGTGCACATTTGTGTGCGAGAGAAAGAGGAACATAGAACATAGAACATAGAACATTACAGCGCAGAACAGGCCCTTCGGCCCACGATGTTGCACCGACCAGTTAAAAAAAAACTGTGACCCTCCAACCTAAACCAATTTCTTTTCGTCCATGAACCTATCTACGGATCTCTTAAACGCCCCCAAACTAGGCGCATTTACTACTGATGCTGGCAGGGCATTCCAATCCCTCACCACCCTCTGGGTAAAGAACCTACCCCTGACATCGGTTCTATAACTACCCCCCCTCAATTTAAAGCCATGCCCCCTCGTGCTGGATTTCTCCATCAGAGGAAAAAGGCTATCACTATCCACCCTATCTAAACCTCTAATCATCTTATATGTTTCAATAAGATCCCCTCTTAGCCGCCGCCTTTCCAGCGAAAACAATCCCAAATCCCTCAGCCTCTCCTCATAGGATCTCCCCTCCATACCAGGCAACATCCTGGTAAACCTCCTCTGCACCCTCTCCAAAGCCTCCACATCCTTCCTGTAATGTGGGGACCAGAACTGCACACAGTACTCCAAGTGCGGCCGCACCAGAGTTGTGTACAGTTGCAACATAACGCTACGACTCCTAAATTCAATCCCCCTACCAATAAACGCCAAGACACCATATGCCTTCTTAACAACCTTATCTACTTGATTCCCAACTTTCAGGGATCTATGCACACATACACCTAGATCCCTCTGCTCCTCCACACTATTCAAAGTCCTCCCGTTAGCCCTATACTCAACACATCTGTTATTCCTACCAAAGTGAATTACCTCACACTTCTCCGCATTAAACTCCATCCGCCACCTCTCGGCCCAACTTTGCAACCTGTCTAAGTCTTCCTGCAAACTACGACACCCTTCCTCACTGTCTACCACACCACCGACTTTGGTGTCATCAGCAAATTTGCTAATCCACCCAACTATACCCTCATCCAGATCATTAATAAATATTACAAACAGCAGTGGCCCCAAAACAGATCCCTGAGGTACACCACTTGTAACCGCACTCCATGATGAATATTTACTATCAACCACCACCCTCTGTTTCCTATCCGCTAGCCAATTCCTGATCCAATTTCCTAGATCACCCCCAATCCCATACATCTGCATTTTCTGCAGAAGCCTACCATGGTGAACCTTATCAAACGCCTTACTAAAATCCATATATACCACGTCCACTGCCTTGCCCCCATCCACCTCCTTGGTCACTTTCTCAAAAAACTCAATAAGGTTAGTAAGGCACGACCTACCTGCCACAAAACCATGCTGACTATCACGGAGGGTGTGTGTGTGAGAGAGAGCTGGTATGTTTGTGTCTGAGAGAGAGAGTTGAGGGACTGGAGTCAGTGTGTGAGAGAGTGTGTCTGAGAAAGAGTGTGCGTGTGAGGTAGAGCATGTGAGAGAGAGAGAGTGTGTGTGCGTATGACAGAGAGTGTGTGCGTGTGAGCGAGAGAGTGTGCGCGAAAGAGTGTGCGCGAGAGTGTGTGTGCGAGAGAGAGTGTGCGAGAGAGTGTGTGCGAGAGTGTGTGTGCGTGTGAGAGTGAGTGTGAGTTTGTCTGAAAGAGTGTGTGGGAGAGTGTGTGTGTGTGTGTGTGTGTGTGTGTGTGTGTGTGACAATGTGGGCGTAAGAGAGTGTGTGCCTGAGAGTGTGCTTGATTGTGTGTGTGTGAGTGTGCATGTGTGAGTGTGAGAGGGAGTGCGTGTGAGAGGGAGTGCGTGTGTGAGGGATTGCGTGTGTGAGGGCGAGCGTGTGTGAGGGAGTGCGTGTTTGAGGGCGAGCGTGTGTGAGGGAGTGCGTGTGAGAGGGAATGCGTGTGAGAGGGCGAGCGTGTGTGAGGGAGTGCGTGTGAGAGGGAGTGCGTGTGAGAGGGAGTGCGTGTGTGACGATGAGCGTATGTGAGGGTGAGCATGTGTGTGTGAGAGTGATGTGTGTGCATGTGACATAGTGTGTGCATGTCTGACAGTGTGTCCATGTGTGAGTGTGTGTGTGTGCGAGAGAGAGTGTGTGCGAGAGTGTGTGTGTGCGAGAGAGTGTGTGTGCGAGAGAGTGTGTGTGAGAGAGTGTGTGTGAGAGAGTGTGTGAGTGAGAGTGTGTGAGAGTGTGAGAGAGTGTGTGCGACAGAGGGTGTGTGCAAGACTGTGCGAGAGAGAGTGTGTGCGAGAGTGTGTGAGAGAGTGTGAGAGAGAGTGTTTGTGAGAGAGAGAGTGTGTGAGTGAGAGTGTGTGAGAGTGTGAGAGAGTGTGTGCGACAGAGGGTGTGTGCAAGACTGTGCGGGAGAGAGTGTGTGCGAGAGAGTGTGTGTGAGAGAGTGTGTGAGAGAGTGTGTGTGAGAGAGTGTGTGAGTGAGAGTGTGTGAGAGTGTGAGAGAGTGTGTGCGACAGAGGGTGTGTGCAAGACTGTGCGGGAGAGAGTGTGTGCCAGAGAGCGTGTGTGTGAGAGAGTATGTGAGTGTGAGAGTATGTGAGTGTGAGAGTGTGTGTGTACGAGAGAGCGTGTGTGTGTGCGAGAGAGTGTGTGTAGGAGAGATGTGTGCGTGAGTGTCAGAGAGAATGTGTGTGTGAAAGAGTGTGTGTGGGGGAGAGCGTGTGTGTGTGTGTGTGAGAGAGAGTGTGTGTGCAAGAAAGAGGAGTGTGTGTGTATGTAAGAGAGAGAAGTATGTTTGCGTGTGTCTCTCTTTGTATGTGGAAATGTAAGAGTGTGTTTGTGTGTGTTTCCATGTGAGGAAGTTGGAGGTGTTTGTGAGTGAGTGATAATGTTTTGGATAACTCTCACTCTGAGGGTTCACATCCACCCTCATTGCCACACACCAAAACACACTCACACCCGCTGACATTGGGAGTGAGACGGACAGACACACACTCTCCCCCGAATGGTCATCATTATTTATTACTCATGTTTTAACATTATCAATTTATTGCTTCAAAATTGTTTGTTCATTGCCCAGCAAGATGTTTCTGTTTATATCTGAGCTTTATTTTTGAGCTCATGTTTAATGTTGTGTCAATCTTTTTCTTTCCAATATCTGTTCATCGGCCCGTTGAGTGAGAAAATAACTGAACCTGGCTCTACACAAGAAGGTTGGGGCAGCCGGTAACCACTGGACCAGAGGAGGAGATTGCAGGTCTCTCACCTTCCTTTCTCAGACGGGCTGGAACAGAGATAATGAAGACACAGAAACATACGCTGACCATCCACCAGAGGAGCTTCTAGATCTTGGCTGGCTCTTTGCTGACAGAGTTTATGAGAAGGAAGTTGTTGCAGAAACAAGTGATCCGCTGGAAGAGGAGCTCCTGGTTCTTTGTCTCCACTGTCAACGCAGACGCAATCTGTCTGGTCTTGAGGAGTTTGCTCCAATTGCTGAAGGAGTCATGGGAAAGATCAGCGGCCAGATGGCAGCAGTGGCCAGAAGCTGCTGTCCCACTCCACCAAGGTGTTTGTGCCCCAGGAAAAGGACAAGTGAAGGCAAATGTCCACAACTGGCGGCAAGAGAGCAAGAGCACTGTTGGAGATTGAAGACTCGGGGGACAGTGACCCCCGGGGGGTGGTGGAGGGGGTGGAGGGGAGAGGAGCTGGACACAAACTACAAAATACAGGAGGGAGGGGAGTTATATTCGTATTATCTGTGATTTTCATTTACAATTAGCTTGATTCTGTTGTCTGGTCTGCGCTAGTTTTAAGTTAAATCTGTTCCACATGTGACGTGCTTTATATGCTATTGAGTCTTGTAAATAAAAGGTTAATCCTGCTGCTCAGTAATTGGTGCGAATATTCCTCATTTTACAACCTGGATAACTGTATTTATTCACAATTAAGTGCTATTAAAGTCAGTTAATAATCTGATTCATGTGTGTTTTCTCGTGAAGTTTGATTAAATCAGTCTATATTTCAACAATTGCCGACCTAAATTCTCAATGGAATTTCACAATTCACTCCCTTTCATTTGAGTTGTTAGATTCACTCAACCTGTGATGTGAGACATGCAACTCCGCCTGGGAGTTCACTCCCTCCCGCTGCAGCTTGACAGACATGTCCATCGTTATGGTGGGGAATGCGGAATAGTCTGTATTTTGTCGAGTGTTCGCCGAGGTTCATGACACCAGACGGCACTTTCATGGTCACCTTACACAACGTAGGTTCCGGAATAATGACCATGAAATCGCCGTCTCGTGTCAAAAGCAAACTATTTGATCCAATACAAACCTCACTCCCCAACCTCTCTATCCCCCTCCCCAGCAACTACCTGAAGCTAAATTAATGTCACAACATTACTGCCATCTTTTACCCAAAACTTAGCTTCAGACCCTGTCCCTCTATATTTAGAATACAGTAAGAAGTTTAACAACACCAGGTTAAAGTCCAACAGGTTTATTTGGTAGCAAAAGCCACACAAGCTTTCGAGGCTCTAAGCCCCTTCTTCAGGTGAGTGGGAATTCTGTTCACAAACAGAACTTATAAAGACACAGACTCAATTTACATGAATAATGGTTGGAATGCGAATACTTACAGCTAATCAAGTCTTTAAGAAACAAAACAATGGGAGTGGAGAGAGCATCAAGACAGGCTAAAAAGATGTGTATTGTCTCCAGACAAGACAGCCAGTGAAACTCTGCAGGTCCAGGCAACTGTGGGAGTTACAAATAGTGGGACATGAACCCAATATCCCGGTTGAGGCCGTCCTCGTGTGTGCGGAACTTGGCTATCAGTTTCTGCTCAGCGACTCTGCGCTGTCGTGTGTCGCGAAGGCCGCCTTGGAGAACGCTTACCCGAATATCAGAGGCCGAATGCCCGTGACCGCTGAAGTGCTCCCCAACAGGAAGAGAACAGTCTTGCCTGGTGATTGTCGAGCGGTGTTCATTCATCCACCGACCTCCTCAGAAGACAAACACGGGACACAGTGGACAGAGTACCCTTCGTTGTCCAGTACTTCCCCGGAGCTATATTTAACCATATATATATTTAACCAGCCCGTCTCTGACATCTCCTCCAGTCACACAACCCTGTGAGATGTCTGCACCGCTCTAATTGTGGCATCATGAGCGTTCCACATGCAACATGACTTGCAGCGATAAACTCTCATCTCCAACATTTCAATTGAAATTTCAAAGCTCAATGGCTTTGAAGCCGAATGGTCCAGATTGCCATGGCCTTCAATGTGAACAGGTTGTTAGTGATGTCACTACAGAGGTTGCCTAGGAAACAATGACTGAACACAGGGGGTGAATGTGAGAAGCTGAAGTTTCCACTTGAAGACATTCCCAGTGTCTCTGAGCAGCTGAACTGGGGAAGCCTTTGGGCAGAGACTGTGCTGCTGCTATTGCCCTTCCCGGCCACCAGGCGTCTCTGTAACGCTCCCGGGGGCTGCCTGTGCGCATGTGCGGGACGGGAATGCTCCCAGAGGTCAGCGCGCGGGACGCCGCCGCATTGATGCCGTCTCCCCTGGCAACCGCAAGATGGTCGCCGCCGCCGCCTCCCTTGGCAAGGGAATATGGCCGCTGACGGTCTCCCTTGGCAACGCAAAATGGCCGCCGGCAGGGGGGGTGTCATTGCGGCGCGTGCGCAGTGAGGTCTGTCTGCAGCCATTGTCCAGGTTGCCCCCAGTGGATGGGGTTGGGATTGTGCAGCAGATGGAGCAACAATCCCAGTTTCAATAGGGGGACAGAAGCTGCAATGCTGCCCCCTGTTGGTCACTTCTCCCAGTCTCAGCATTGCAGAGTGTTTAAACAAGAGTGCATTGTCACAGCAGCACCTTCACCTTCAGTTTCACTTTATTTATTAGTCTCAGAAGTAGGCTTACATTAACACTGCAATGAAGTTACTGTGAGAATCCCCCAGTCGCCCACACTCCGGCGCCTGTTCGGGTTACACTGAGGGAGAATTTAGCACGGCCCAATGCACCCTAACCAGCACGTCTTTCAGACTGTGGGAGGAAACCGGAGCACCCGGAGGAAACCCACGCAGACACGGGGAGGGGACAGCCCGGGGGAAAGCTCCATTCCAACTGTCCCTGGAGTGTCAGATTAACCTGGGTCACTCACGCACCCCCGGCTAAGACTCACCTCCCTCAGACAGTGAGACCCTCCTGTATCACTCACCTTACTGTAGTCAGATACCCTCAGACTCAGCACTGTCCACAGGGACAGCACGGGGTTAGATACAAAGTAAAGTTCCATCTACACTGTCCCCATCAATCACTCCCAGGACACGGACAGCATGGGCTAGGTACAGGGTAAAGTTCCCTCTACACTGTCCGCATCACACACTCCCAGGACAGGTACAGCACGGGTTTAGATGCAAAGTAAAGTTCCCTCTACACTGTCCCCATCAAACACTCCCAGGACAGGTACAGCACAGTGTTAGATACAGAGTAAAGTTCCCTCTACACTGTCCCCATCAAACACTCTCAGGACAGGTACAGCACACGGTGAGATACAGAGTAAAGCTCCCTCTACACTGTCCCCATCAAACACTCCCAGGACAGGTACAGCACAGGGTTAGATACAGAGTAAAGCTCCCGCTGCACTGTCTCCATCAAACACTCCCAAGACAGGTACAGCACGGGGTTAGATACAGAGTAAAGCTCCCTCTACACTGTCCCCATCAAACACTCCCAGGACAGGTACAGCACGGGGTTAGATACAGAGTAAAGCTCCCTCTGCACTGTCCCCATCAAACACTCCCAGGACAGGTACAGCACAGGGTTAGATACAGAGTAAAGCTCCCTCGACACTGTCCCCAACAAACACACACAGGACAGATAGAGCATGGGGTTAGATACAGAGTAAAGCTCCCTCTACACTGTCCTCATCAAACACTCCCTCCACAGGTAAAGCACGGGGTTAGATACAAAGTAAAGTTCCATCTACACTGTCCCCATCAATCACTCCCAGGACACGGACAGCATGGGCTAGGTACAGGGTAAAGTTCCCTCTACACTGTCCGCATCACACACTCCCAGGACAGGTACAGCACGGGTTTAGATGCAAAGTAAAGTTCCCTCTACACTGTCCCCATCAAACACTCCCAGGACAGGTACAGCACAGTGTTAGATACAGAGTAAAGTTCCCTCTACACTGTCCCCATCAAACACTCACAGGACAGGTACAGCACAGGGTGAGATACAGAGTAATGCTCCCTCTGCACTGTCCGCATCAAACACTCCCAGGACAGGTACAGTACGGGGTTACATGCAAGGTAAAGTTCCCTCTACACTGTCCGCATCAAACACTCCCAGGACAGGTACAGCACGGGGTTAGATACAGAGTAAAGCTCCCTCTACACTGTCCCCCATCAAACACTCCCAGGACAGGTACATCACGGGATTAGATACAGAGTAAAGCTCCCTCTACACTGTCCCCCATCAAACACTCCCAGGACAGGTACAGCACAGGGTGAGATACAGATTAAAGCTCCCTCTGCACTGTCCGCATCACACACTCCCTGGACAGGTACAGTACGGGGTTAGATGCAAAGTAAAGTTCCCTCTACACTGTCCCCATCAAACACTCCCAGGACAGGTACAGCACACGGTTAGATACAGAGTAAAGCTCCCTCTACACTGTCCCCATCAAACACTCCCAGGACAGGTACAGCACGGGGTTAGATACAGAGTAAAGCTCCCACTACACTGTCCCCATCAAACACACACAGGACAGATAGAGCATGGGGTTAGATAGAGAGTACAGCTCCCTCTACACTGTCCCCATCAAACACTCCCTCCACAGGTACAGCACGGGGTTAGATACAAAGTAAAGTTCCATCTACACTGTCCCCATCAATCACTCCCAGGACAAGGACAGCATGGGCTAGGTACAGGGTAAAGTTCCCTCTACACTGTCCGCATCACACACTCCCAGGACAGGTACAGCACGGGGTTAGATGCAAAGTAAAGTTCCCTCTACACTGTCCCCATCAAACACTCCCAGGACAGGTACAGCACAGGGTTAGATACAGAGTAAAGTTCCCTCTACACTGTCCCCATCAAACACTCTCAGGACAGGTACAGCACAGGGTGAGATACAGAGTAAAGCTCCCTCTACACTGTCCCCATCAAACACTCCCAGGACAGGTACAGCACGGGGTTAGATACAGAGTAAAGCTCCCTCTGCACTGTCCCCATCAAACACTCCCAGGACAGGTACAGTACGGGGTTACATGCAAAGTAAAGTTCCCTCTACACTGTCCGCATCAAACACTCCCAGGACAGGTACAGCACGGGGTTAGATACAGAGTAAAGCTCCCTCTACACTGTCCCCCATCAAACACTCCCAGGACAGGTACATCACGGGGTTAGATACAGAGTAAAGCTCCCTCTACACTGTCCCCCATCAAACACTCCCAGGACAGGTACAGCACAGGGTGAGATACAGATTAAAGCTCCCTCTGCACTGTCCGCATCACACACTCCCTGGACAGGTACAGTCCGGGGTTAGATGCAAAGTAAAGTTCCCCCTACACTGTCCCCATCAAACACTCCCAGGACAGGTACAGCACGCGTTTAGAGACAGAATAAAGCTCCCTCTGCATTGCCCCCCATCCAACACTCCCAGGACAGGTACAGCATGGGGTTAGATACAGAGTAAAGCTCCCACTACACTGTCCCCATCAAACACTCCCAGGACAGGTGGAGCACGGGGTTAGATAGAGAGTAAAACTCCCTCTACACTGTCCCCATCAAACACTCACAGGACATGTTCAGCATGGGGTTACAGAATAAAGCTCCCTTCACACTGTCCTCATCAAACACACACAGGACAGATACAGCATGGGGTTAGATACAGAATAAAGCTCCCTGCACACTGTCCCCATCAAACACTCCCAGGGCAGGTACAGCACGGGGTTAGATACAGAGTAAAGCTTCCTCTACACTGTCCCCATCAAACACACCCAGGATGGATACAGCACGGGGTTAGATACAGAGTAAAGCTCCCTCTACACTGTCCCCATCAAACACTCCCAGGACATGTGGAGCACGGGGTTAGATGGAGAGTAAAACTCCCTCTACACGGTCCCCCTAAAACACAACCAGGACAGACACAGCACGGGTTTAGATACAAAGTAAAGTTCCCTCTACACTGTCCCCATCAAATAGTCCCAGGACAGATAGAGCACGGGGTTTGATGCAGAGTAAAGCTCCCTCTACACTGTCCCCATCAAACACTCCGAGGACAGGTACAGCACGGGGTTAGATACAGAGTAAAGCTCCCTCCACACTGTCCCCATCAAACACTGCCAGGACAGGTACAGCACGGGGCTAGATACAGATTAACGCTCCCTCCACACTGTCCCCATCAAACACTCCCAGGACAGGTACAGCACGGGGTTAGATACAGAGTAAAGCTCCCTCTACACTGTCCCCATTAAACACTCCCAGGACAGGTACAGTACGGGGTTAGATACAGAGTCAAGCTCCCTCCACACAGTCCCCATCAAACACTCCCAGGACAGGTACAGCACGGGGTTAGATACAGAGTCAAGCTCCCTCCACACTGTCCCCATCAAACACTCCCAGGACAGGTACAGCACGGGGTTAGATACAGAGTAAAGCTCCCTCGACACTGTCCCCAACAAACACACACAGGACAGATAGAGCATGGGGTTAGATACAGAGTAAAGCTCCCTGTACACTGTCCCCATCAAACACTCCCTCCACAGGTACAGCACGGGGTTAGATACAAAGTAAAGTTCCATCTACACTGTCCCCATCAATCACTCCCAGGACACGGACAGCATGGGCTAGGTACAGGGTAAAGTTCCCTCTACACTGTCCGCATCACACACTCCCAGGACAGGTACAGCACGGGTTTAGATGCAAAGTAAAGTTCCCTCTACACTGTCCCCATCAAACACTCCCAGGACAGGTACAGCACAGGGTTAGATACAGAGTAAAGTTCCCTCTACACTGTCCCCATCAAACACTCTCAGGACAGGTACAGCACAGGGTGAGATACAGAGTAATGCTCCCTCTGCACTGTCCGCATCAAACACTCCCAGGACAGGTACAGTACGGGGTTACATGCAAAGTAAAGTTCCCTCTACACTGTCCGCATCAAACACTCCCAGGACAGGTACAGCACGGGGTTAGATACAGAGTAAAGCTCCCTCTACACTGTCCCCCATCAAACACTCCCAGGACAGGTACATCACGGGATTAGATACAGAGTAAAGCTCCCTCTACACTGTCCCCCATCAAACACTCCCAGGACAGGTACAGCACAGGGTGAGATACAGATTAAAGCTCCCTCTGCACTGTCCGCATCACACACTCCCTGGACAGGTACAGTACGGGGTTAGATGCAAAGTAAAGTTCCCTCTACACTGTCCCCATCAAACACTCCCAGGACAGGTACAGCACGGGGTTAGATACAGAGTATAGCTCCCTCTACACTGTCCCCATCAAACACTCCCTCCACAGGTACAGCACGGGGTTAGATACAAAGTAAAGTTCCATCTACACTGTCCCCATCAATCACTCCCAGGACAAGGACAGCATGGGCTAGGTACAGGGTAAAGTTCCCTCTACACTGTCCCCATCAAACACTCCCAGGACAGGTACAGCACAGGGTTAGATACAGAGTAAAGTTCCCTCTACACTGTCCCCATCAAACAATCTCAGGACAGGTACAGCACAGGGTGAGATACAGAGCAAAGCTCCCTCTGCACTGTCCGCATCACAAACTCCCTGGACAGGTACAGTACGGGGTTAGATACAGAGTAAAGTTCCCTCTACACTGTCCCCATCAAACACTCTCAGGACAGGTACAGCACAGGGTGAGATACAGAGCAAAGCTCCCTCTACACTGTCCCCATCAAACACTCCCAGGACAGGTACAGCACGGGGTTAGATACAGAGTAAAGCTCCCTCTGCACTGTCCCCATCAAACACTCCCAGGACAGGTACAGCACGGGGTTAGATACAGAGTAAAGCTCCCTCTGCACTGTCCCCATCAAACACTCCCAGGACAGGTACAGCACGGGGTTAGATACAGAGTAAAGCTCCCTCTGCACTGTCCCCATCAAACACTCCCAGGACAGGTACAGCACGGGGTTAGATACAGAGAAAAGCTCCCTCGACACTGTCCCCATCAAAAACCCCCAGGACATGTTCAGCATGGGGTTACAGAATAAAGCTCCCTGCACACTGTCCCCATCAAACACACACAGGACATGTTCAGCATGGGGTTACAGAATAAAGCTCCCTCTGCACTGTCCCCATCAAAAACCCCCAGGACATGTTCAGCATGGGGTTACAGAATAAAGCTCCCTGCACACTTTCCCCATCAAACACACACAGGGCAGATAGAGCATGGGATTAGATCCAGAGTAAAGCTCCCTCTGCACTGTCCCCATCAAACACACCCAGGACAGGTACAGCACAGGGTGAGATACAGAGCAAAGCTTCCTCGACACTGTCCTCATCAAACACACCCAGGATAGATACAGCACGGGGTTAGATGCAGAATAAAGCTCCCTCTACACTGTCCCCATCAAACACTCCCAGGACAGGTACAGCACGGGGTTAGATACAGAGTGAAGCTCCCTCTACACTGTCCCCATCAAACACTCCCAGGACAGGTACAGCACGGGGTTAGATACAGAGTCAAGCTCCCTCCACACTGTCACTATCAAACGATCCAATGATAGATACAGCATAGGGATGGATGCAGGGAAAAGCTGCTTCCCCACTGTCCACACCAAATCACCCAGGACAGGGACAGGACGGGTCTCGATAGAGAGTAAAGCTCCCTCTACATCGTCCCCCATCAAACACTCCCTGGACAGGTACTACTCGGAGCTAGATACAGAGTAAAGCTCCCTGTGCACTGTCCACATCAAACACTCCCAGGAAAGATAGAGCACGGGGTTAGAAACAAAGTAAAGCTCCCTCTCTACTGTCCCCATCAATCACTCCCAGGACAACCACAGCATGGGCTAGGTACAGGGTAAAGTTCCCTCTACACTGTCCCCATCAAACACATCCAGGACAGGAACAGCACGTGGTTAGATACCCAGTAAAGCCCCCTCGAGACTGTCCCCATCAAATAGTCCCAGGACGGATAGAGCACGCGGTTTGATGCAGGGTAAAGCTCCCTCTACATTGTCCCCATCAAACACTCTCAGGACAGGTACAGCACAGGGTGAGATACAGAGTAATGCTCCCTCTGCACTGTCCGCATCAAACACTCCCAGGACAGGTACAGTACGGGGTTACATGCAAAGTAAAGTTCCCTCTACACTGTCCGCATCAAACACTCCCAGGACAGGTACAGCACGGGGTTAGATACAGAGTAAAGCTCCCTCTACACTGTCCCCCATCAAACACTCCCAGGACAGGTACATCACGGGGTTAGATACAGAGTAAAGCTCCCACTACACTGTCCCCCATCAAACACTCCCAGGACAGGTACAGCACAGGGTGAGATACAGAGTAAAGCTCCCTCTGCACTGTCCCCCATCAAACACTCCCAGGACAGGTACAGCACAGGGTGAGATACAGAGTAAAGCTCCCTCTGCACTGTCCGCATCACACACTCCCTGGACAGGTACAGTACGGGGTTAGATGCAAAGTAAAGTTCCCTCTACACTGTCCCCATCAAACACTCCCAGGACAGGTGGAGCACGGGGTCAGATAGAGAGTAAAACTCCCTCTACACTGTCCCCATCAAACACTCCCAGGACAGGTACAGCATGGGGTTAGATACAGAGTAAAGCTCCCACTACACTGTCCCCATCAAACACTCCCAGGACAGGTGGAGCACGGGGTGAGATAGAGAGTAAAACTCCCTCTACACTGTCCCCATCAAACACTCACAGGACATGTTCAGCATGGGGTTACAGAGTAAAGCTCCCTTCACACTGTCCTCATCAAACACACATAGGACAGATACAGCATGGGGTTAGATACAGAATAAAGCTCCCTGCACACTGTCCCCATCAAACACTCCCAGGGCAGGTACAGCACGGGGTTAGATACAGAGTAAAGCTTCCTCTACACTGTCCCCATCAAACACACCCAGGATGGATACAGCACGGGGTTAGATACAGAGTAAAGCTCCCTCGACACTGTCCCCATCAAACACTCCCAGGACATGTGGAGCACGGGGTTAGATAGAGAGTAAAACTCCCTCTACACGGTCCCCCTAAAACACAACCAGGACAGACACAGCACGGGTTTAGATACAAAGTAAAGTTCCCTCTACACTGTCCCCATCAAATAGTCCCAGGACAGATAGAGCACGGGGTTTGATGCAGAGTAAAGCTCCCTCTACACTGTCCCCATCAAACACTCCCAGGACAGGTACAGCACGGGGCTAGATATAGATTAACGCTCCCTCCACACTGTCCCCATCAAACACTCCCAGGACAGGTACAGCACGGGGTTAGATACAGAGTAAAGCTCCCTCTACACTGTCCCCATTAAACACTCCCAGGACAGGTACAGTACGGGGTTAGATACAGAGTCAAGCTCCCTCCACACAGTCCCCATCAAACACTCCCAGGACAGGTACAGCACGGGGTTAGATACAGAGTCAAGCTCCCTCCACACTGTCCCCATCAAACACTCCCAGGACAGGTACAGCACGGGATTAGATGGAGAGTAAAACCCCCTCTACACTGTCCCCATCAAACACTCACAGGACATGTTCAGCATGGGGTTACAGAATAAAGCTCCCTGCACACTGTCCCCATCAAACACACACAGGACAGATACAACACGGGGTTAGATACAGAGTAAAGCTCCCTCTGCACTGTCCCCATCAAACACACACAGGACAGATACAACACGGGGTTAGATACAGAGTAAAGCTCCGTCTGCACTGTCCCTATCAAACACACACAGGACAGATACAACACGGGGTTAGATAAAGGGAAAAGCTGCTTCCACACTGCCCCATCAAACACACACAGGACAGGTACAACAAGGGGTTAGATACAGAGTAAAGCTCCCTCTACACTGTCCCCATCAAACACTCCCAGGGCAGGGACAGCATGGGGTTAGATACAGAGTAAAGCTCCCTCTATACTGTCCCCCATCAAACACTCCCTGGACAGGTACAGCACGGAGTTAGATACAGAGTAAAGCTCCCTCTATACTGTCCCCCATCAAACACTCCCAGGACAGGTACAGCACGGGGTTAGATACAGAGTAAAGCTCCCTCTACACTGTCCCCATCAAACACACCCAGGACAGGTACAGCACGGGATTGGAAACAGAGTAAAGCTCCCTCTACACTGTCCCCATCAAACACACCCAGGACAGATAGAGCATGGGGTTAGATATAGAGTAAAGCTCCCTCTACACTGTCCCCATCAAACACTCCCAGGACAGGTACAGCACGGGGTTAGATACAGAGTCAAGCTCCCTCCACACTGTCACTATCAAACGATCCAATGATAGATACAGCATCGGGATGGATGCAGGGAAAAGCTGCTTCCCCACTGTCCACACCAAATCACCCAGGACAGGGACAGGACGGGTCTCGATAGAGAGTAAAGCTCCCTCTACATCGTCCCCCATCAAACACTCCCTGGACAGGTACAACTCGGAGCTAGATACAGAGTAAAGCTCCCTGTGCACTGTCCACATCAAACACTCCCAGGAAAGATAGAGCACGGGGTTAGAAACAAAGTAAAGCTCCCTCTCTACTGTCCCCATCAATCACTCCCAGGACAACCACAGCATGGGCTAGGTACAGGGTAAAGTTCCCTCTACACTGTCCCCATCAAACACATCCAGGACAGGAACAGCACGTGGTTAGATACCCAGTAAAGCCCCCTCGAGACTGTCCCCATCAAATAGTCCCAGGACGGATAGAGCACGCGGTTTGATGCAGGGTAAAGCTCCCTCTACATTGTCCCCATCAAACACTCTCAGGACAGGTACAGCACAGGGTTAGATACAGAGTAAAGCTCCCTCTACACTGTCCCCATCAAACACTCCCAGGACAGGTACAGCACGGGGTTACATACAGAGTAATGCTCCCTCTGCACTGTCCGCATCAAACACTCCCAGGACAGGTACAGTACGGGGTTACATGCAAAGTAAAGTTCCCTCTACACTGTCCGCATCAAACACTCCCAGGACAGGTACAGCACGGGGTTAGATACAGAGTAAAGCTCCCTCTACACTGTCCCCCATCCAACACTCCCAGGACAGGTACAGCATAGGGTTAGATACAGAGTAAAGCTCCCACTACACTGTCCCCATCAAACACTCCCAGGACAGGTGGAGCACGGGGTTAGATAGAGAGTAAAACTCCCTCTACACTGTCCCCATCAAACACTCACAGGACATGTTCAGCATGGGGTTACAGAATAAAGCTCCCTTCACACTGTCCTCATCAAACACACACAGGACAGATACAGCATGGGGTTAGATACAGAATAAAGCTCCCTGCACACTGTCCCCATCAAACACTCCCAGGGCAGGTACAGCACGGGGTTAGATACAGAGTAAAGCTTCCTCTACACTGTCCCCATCAAACACACCCAGGATGGATACAGCACGGGGTTAGATACAGAGTAAAGCTCCCTCTACACTGTCCCCATCAAACACTCCCAGGACATGTGGAGCACGGGGTTAGATAGAGAGTAAAACTCCCTCTACACGGTCCCCCTAAAACACAACCAGGACAGACACAGCACGGGTTTAGATACAAAGTAAAGTTCCCTCTACACTGTCCCCATCAAATAGTCCCAGGACAGATAGAGCACGGGGTTTGATGCAGAGTAAAGCTCCCTCTACACTGTCCCCATCAAACACTCCCAGGACAGGTACAGCACGGGGTTAGATACAGAGTAAAGCTCCCTCCACACTGTCCCCATCAAACACTGCCAGGACAGGTACAGCACGGGGCTAGATATAGATTAACGCTCCCTCCACACTGTCCCCACCAAACACTCCCAGGACAGGTACAGCACGGGGTTAGATACAGAGTAAAGCTCCCTCTGCACTGTCCCCATTAAACACTCCCAGGACAGGTACAGTACGGGGTTAGATACAGAGTCAAGCTCCCTCCACACAGTCCCCATCAAACACTCCCAGGACAGGTACAGCACGGGGTTAGATACAGAGTCAAGCTCCCTCCACACTGTCCCCATCAAACACTCCCATGACAGGTACAGCACGGGGTTAGATGGAGAGTAAAACCCCCTCTACACTGTCCCCATCAAACACTCACAGGACATGTTCAGCATGGGGTTACAGAATAAAGCTCCCTGCACACTGTCCCCATCAAACACACACAGGACAGATACAACACGGGGTTAGATACAGAGTAAAGCTCCCTCTGCACTGTCCCCATCAAACACACACAGGACAGATACAACACGGGGTTAGATACAGAGTAAAGCTCCGTCTGCACTGTCCCCATCAAACACACACAGGACAGATACAACACGGGGTTAGATAAAGGGAAAAGCTGCTTCCACACTGCCCCATCAAACACACACAGGACAGGTACAACAAGGGGTTAGATACAGAGTAAAGCTCCCTCTACACTGTCCCCATCAAACACTCCCAGGGCAGGGACAGCATGGGGTTAGATACAGAGTAAAGCTCCCTCTATACTGTCCCCCATCAAACACTCCCTGGACAGGTACAGCACGGAGTTAGATACAGAGTAAAGCTCCCTCTATACTGTCCCCCATCAAACACTCCCAGGACAGGTACAGCACGGGGTTAGATATAGAGTAAAGCTTCCTCTACACTGTCCCCATCAAACACACCCAGGATGGATACAGCACGGGGTTAGATACAGAGTAAAGCTCCCTCTACACTGTCCCCATCAAACACTCCCAGGACATGTGGAGCACGGGGTTAGATAGAGAGTAAAACTCCCTCTACACGGTCCCCCTAAAACACAACCAGGACAGACACAGCACGGGTTTAGATACAAAGTAAAGTTCCCTCTACACTGTCCCCATCAAATAGTCCCAGGACAGATAGAGCACGGGGTTTGATGCAGAGTAAAGCTCCCTCTACACTGTCCCCATCAAACACTCCGAGGACAGGTACAGCACGGGGTTAGATACAGAGTAAAGCTCCCTCCACACTGTCCCCATCAAACACTGCCAGGACAGGTACAGCACGGGGCTAGATATAGATTAACGCTCCCTCCACACTGTCCCCACCAAACACTCCCAGGACAGGTACAGCACGGGGTTAGATACAGAGTAAAGCTCCCTCTGCACTGTCCCCATTAAACACTCCCAGGACAGGTACAGTACGGGGTTAGATACAGAGTCAAGCTCCCTCCACACAGTCCCCATCAAACACTCCCAGGACAGGTACAGCACGGGGTTAGATACAGAGTCAAGCTCCCTCCACACTGTCCCCATCAAACACTCCCATGACAGGTACAGCACGGGGTTAGATGGAGAGTAAAACCCCCTCTACACTGTCCCCATCAAACACTCACAGGACATGTTCAGCATGGGGTTACAGAATAAAGCTCCCTGCACACTGTCCCCATCAAACACACACAGGACAGATACAACACGGGGTTAGATACAGAGTAAAGCTCCCTCTGCACTGTCCCCATCAAACACACACAGGACAGATACAACACGGGGTTAGATACAGAGTAAAGCTCCGTCTGCACTGTCCCCATCAAACACACACAGGACAGATACAACACGGGGTTAGATAAAGGGAAAAGCTGCTTCCACACTGCCCCATCAAACACACACAGGACAGGTACAACAAGGGGTTAGATACAGAGTAAAGCTCCCTCTACACTGTCCCCATCAAACACTCCCAGGGCAGGGACAGCATGGGGTTAGATACAGAGTAAAGCTCCCTCTATACTGTCCCCCATCAAACACTCCCTGGACAGGTACAGCACGGAGTTAGATACAGAGTAAAGCTCCCTCTATACTGTCCCCCATCAAACACTCCCAGGACAGGTACAGCACGGGGTTAGATACAGAGTAAAGCTCCCTCTACACTGTCCCCATCAAACACACCCAGGATAGATACAGCACGGGGTTAGATACAGAATAAAGCTCCCTCTACACTGTCCCCATCAAACACTCCCAGGACAGGTACAGCACGGGGTTAGATACAGAGTGAAGCTCCCTCTACACTGTCCCCATCAAACACTCCCAGGACAGGTACAGCACGGGGTTAGATACAGAGTCAAGCTCCCTCCACACTGTCACTATCAAACGATCCAATGATAGATACAGCATAGGGATAGATACAGGGAAAAGCTGCTTCCCCACTGTCCACACCAAATCACCCAGGACAGGGACAGGACGGGTCTCGATAGAGAGTAAAGCTCCCTCTACATCGTCCCCCATCAAACACTCCCTGGACAGGTACAACTCGGAGCTAGATACAGAGTAAAGCTCCCTGTGCACTGTCCACATCAAACACTGCCAGGAAAGATAGAGCACGGGGTTAGAAACAAAGTAAAGCTCCCTCTCTACTGTCCCCATCAATCACTCCCAGGACAACCACAGCATGGGCTAGGTACAGGGTAAAGTTCCCTCTACACTGTCCCCATCAAACACATCCAGGACAGGAACAGCACGTGGTTAGATACCCAGTAAAGCCCCCTCGAGACTGTCCCCATCAAATAGTCCCAGGACGGATAGAGCACGCGGTTTGATGCAGGGTAAAGCTCCCTCTACACTGTCCCCATCAAACACTCCCAGGACAGGTACAGCACGCGTTTAGATACAGAATAAAGCTCCCTCTGCATTGCCCCCCATCCAACACTCCCAGGACAGGTACAGCATGGGGTTAGATACAGAGTAAAGCTCCCTCTACACTGTCCCCATCAAACACTCCCAGGACAGGTGGAGCACGGGGTTAGATAGAGAGTAAAATTCCCTCTACACTGTCCCCGTCAAACACTCACAGGACATGTTCAGCATGGGGTTACAGAATAAAGCTCCCTTCACACTGTCCTCATCAAACACTCCCAGGGCAGGTACAGCACGGGGTTAGATACAGAGTAAAGCTTCCTCTGCACTGTCCCCATCAAACACACCCAGGATGGATACAGCACGGGGTTAGATACAGAGTAAAGCTCCCTCTACACTGTCCCCATCAAACACTCCCAGGACAGGTACAGCACGGGGTTACATACAGAGTAAAGCTCCCTCCACACGGTCCCCATCAAACACTGCCAGGACAGGTACAGCACGGGGCTAGATATAGACTAAAGCTCCCTCTACAGTGTCCCCATCAACACACCCAGGATAGATACAGCACGCGGTTAGAGACAGAGTAACGCTTCCTCTGCATTGTCCCCCATCCAACACTCCCAGGACAGGTCGAGCATGGGGTTAGATACAGAGTAAAGCTCCCTCTACACTGTCCCCATCAAACACTCCCAGGACAGCTGGAGCACGGGGTTAGATAGAGAGTAAAACTCCCTCTACACGGTCCCCATCAAACACAACCAGGACAGACACAGCACGGGTTTAGATACAAAGTAAAGTTCCCTCGACACTGTCCCCATCAAATAGTCCCAGGACAGATAGAGCACGGGGTTTGATGCAGAGTAAAGCTCCCTCTACACTGTACCCATCAAACACTCCCAGGACAGGTACAGCACGGGGTTAGATACAGAGTAAAGCTCCCTCCACACTGTCCCCATCAAACACTGATGGACAGATACAGCACGGGGCTAGACATAGAGTAAAGCTCCCTCCACACTGTCCCCCATCAAACACTCCCAGGACAGGTACAGCACGGGGTTAGATACAGAGTCAAGCTCCCTCCACACTGTCCCTAACAAACACTCCCAGGACAGGTACAGCACGGGGTTAGATGGAGAGTAAAACCCCCTCTGCACTGTCCCCATCAAACACTCACAGGACATGTTCAGCATGGGGTTACAGAATAAAGCTCCCTGCACACTGTCCCCATCAAACACACACAGGACAGATACAACACGGGGTTAGATACAGAGTAAAGCTCCCTCTGCACTGTCCCCATCAAACACACACAGGACAGATACAACACGGGGTTAGATAAAGGGAAAAGCTGCTTCCACACTGTCCCCATCAAACACACACAGGACAGGTACAACAAGGGGTTAGATACAGAGTAAAGCTCCCTCTACACTGCCCCCATGAAACACACACAGGACAGATAGTGCATGGGGTTAGATACAGAGTAAAGCTCCCTCTACACTGTCCCCATCAAACACTCCCAGGACAGGTACAGCACGGGGTTAGATACAGAGTAAAGCTCCCTCTACACTGTCCCCATCAAACACACCCAGGACAGATAGTGCATGGGGTTAGATACAGAGTAAAGCTCCCTCTACACTGTCCCCATCAAACACTCCCAGGACCGGTACAGCACGGGGTTTCATACAGAGTAAAGCTCCCTCGACACTGTCCCCATCAAACACTCCCAGGACCGGTACAGCACGGGGTTTCATACAGAGTAAAGCTCCCTCGACACTGTCCGCATCAAACACTCCCAGTTCAGATACAGCACGGGGTTAGATACAGAGTAAAGCTCCCTCGACACTGTCCCCATCAAAGACACCCAGGACAGTTACAGCCCGGGATTAGATACAGAATAAAGATCCCTCTACACTATCCCCATCAAACGCTCCGAGGACAGGTACAGCACGGGGTTAGATACAGAGTAAAGCTCCCTCTACACTGTCCCCTTCAAACACTCCCAGGACAGGTACAGCACGGGGTGAGATACAGAGTAAAGCTCCCTCTAAACTGTTCCCAGCAAACACACTCAGGACAGGTACAGCACGGGATTAGACACAGAATAAACTCCCTCTACACCGTCCCCATCAAACAATCCCAGGACAGGTACAGCACGGGGTTAGATACAGAGTAAAGCTTGCTGTACACTGTCCCCATCAAACACACTCAGGACAGGTGCAGCACGGGGTTAGATACAGAGGAAAGCTCCCTCTCCACTGTCCCCATCAAACACAACCAGGACAGATACAGCACGGGGTTAGATACAGAGAAAAGCTCCCTCGACACTGTCCCCATGAAACACTCCCAGGACAGGTGTTGCACGGGATTAGATACAGAGTAAAGCTCGCTGTACACTGTCCCCATCAAACACACTCGGGACAGGTGCAGCACGGGGTTAGATACAGAGTAAAGCTCCCTCCACACTGTTCCCATCAAACACACCCAGGACAGGTGCAGCACGGGGTTAGACACAGAGGAAAGCTCCCTCTACACTGTCCCCATCAAACACTCCCTCCACAGGTACAGCACGGGGTTAGATACAAAGTAATGTTCCATCTACACTGTCCCCATCAATCACTCCCAGGACACGGACAGCATGGGCTAGGTACAGGGTAAAGTTCCCTCTACACTGTCCGCATCACACACTCCCAGGACAGGTACAGCACGGGTTTAGATGCAAAGTAAAGTTCCCTCTACACTGTCCCCATCAAACACTCCCAGGACAGGTACAGCACAGTGTTAGATACAGAGTAAAGTTCCCTCTACACTGTCCCCATCAAACACTCACAGGACAGGTACAGCACAGGGTGAGATACAGAGTAATGCTCCCTCTGCACTGTCCGCATCAAACACTCCCAGGACAGGTACAGTACGGGGTTACATGCAAGGTAAAGTTCCCTCTACACTGTCCGCATCAAACACTCCCAGGACAGGTACAGCACGGGGTTAGATACAGAGTAAAGCTCCCTCTACACTGTCCCCCATCAAACACTCCCAGGACAGGTACATCACGGGATTAGATACAGAGTAAAGCTCCCTCTACACTGTCCCCCATCAAACACTCCCAGGACAGGTACAGCACAGGGTGAGATACAGATTAAAGCTCCCTCTGCACTGTCCGCATCACACACTCCCTGGACAGGTACAGTACGGGGTTAGATGCAAAGTAAAGTTCCCTCTACACTTTCCCCATCAAACACTCCCAGGACAGGTACAGCACACGGTTAGATACAGAGTAAAGCTCCCTCTACACTGTCCCCATCAAACACTCCCAGGACAGGTACAGCACGGGGTTAGATACAGAGTAAAGCTCCCTCGACACTGTCCCCATCAAACACACACAGGACAGATAGAGCATGGGGTTAGATAGAGAGTACAGCTCCCTCTACACTGTCCCCATCAAACACTCCCTCCACAGGTACAGCACGGGGTTAGATACAAAGTAAAGTTCCATCTACACTGTCCCCATCAATCACTCCCAGGACAAGGACAGCATGGGCTAGGTACAGGGTAAAGTTCCCTCTACACTGTCCGCATCACACACTCCCAGGACAGGTACAGCACGGGGTTAGATGCAAAGTAAAGTTCCCTCTACACTGTCCCCATCAAACACTCCCAGGACAGGTACAGCACAGGGTTAGATACAGAGTAAAGTTCCCTCTACACTGTCCCCATCAAACACTCTCAGGACAGGTACAGCACGGGGTTACATGCAAAGTAAAGTTCCCTCTACACTGTCCGCATCAAACACTCCCAGGACAAGTACAGCACGGGGTTAGATACAGAGTAAAGCTCCCTCTACACTGTCCCCCATCAAACACTCCCAGGACAGGTACATCACGGGGTTAGATACAGAGTAAAGCTCCCTCTACACTGTCCCCCATCAAACACTCCCAGGACAGGTACAGCACAGGGTGAGATACAGAGTAAAGCTCCCTCTGCACTGTCCGCATCACACACTCCCTGGACAGGTACAGTACGGGGTTAGATGCAAAGTAAAGTTCCCCCTACACTGTCCCCATCAAACACTCCCAGGACAGGTACAGCACGCGTTTAGAGACAGAATAAAGCTCCCTCTGCATTGCCCCCCATCCAACACTCCCAGGACAGGTACAGCATGGGGTTAGATACAGAGTAAAGCTCCCACTGCACTGTCCCCATCAAACACTCCCAGGACAGGTGGAGCACGGGGTTAGATAGAGAGTAAAACTCCCTCTACACTGTCCCCATCAAACACTCACAGGACATGTTCAGCATGGGGTTACAGAATAAAGCTCCCTTCACACTGTCCTCATCAAACACTGCCAGGACAGGTACAGCACGGGGCTAGATACAGATTAACGCTCCCTCCACACTGTCCCCATCAAACACTCCCAGGACAGGTACAGCACGGGGTTAGATACAGAGTAAAGCTCCCTCTACACTGTCCCCATTAAACACTCCCAGGACAGGTACAGTACGGGGTTAGATACAGAGTCAAGCTCCCTCCACACAGTCCCCATCAAACACTCCCAGGACAGGTACAGCACGGGGTTAGATACAGAGTCAAGCTCCCTCCACACTGTCCCCATCAAACACTCCCAGGACAGGTACAGCACGGGGTTAGATACAGAGTAAAGCTCCCTCGACACTGTCCCCAACAAACACACACAGGACAGATAGAGCATGGGGTTAGATACAGAGTAAAGCTCCCTGTACACTGTCCCCATCAAACACTCCCTCCACAGGTACAGCACGGGGTTAGATACAAAGTAAAGTTCCATCTACACTGTCCCCATCAATCACTCCCAGGACACGGACAGCATGGGCTAGGTACAGGGTAAAGTTCCCTCTACACTGTCCGCATCACACACTCCCAGGACAGGTACAGCACGGGTCTAGATGCAAAGTAAAGTTCCCTCTACACTGTCCCCATCAAACACTCCCAGGACAGTTACAGCACAGGGTTAGATACAGAGTAAAGTTCCCTCTACACTGTCCCCATCAAACACTCCCAGGACAGGTACAGCACGGGGTTAGATACAGAGTAAAGCTCCCTCTACACTGTCCCCCATCAAACACTCCCAGGACAGGTACATCACGGGATTAGATACAGAGTAAAGCTCCCTCTACACTGTCCCCCATCAAACACTCCCAGGACAGGTACAGCACAGGGTGAGATACAGATTAAAGCTCCCTCTGCACTGTCCGCATCACACACTCCCTGGACAGGTACAGTACGGGGTTAGATGCAAAGTAAAGTTCCCTCTACACTGTCCCCATCAAACACTCCCAGGACAGGTACAGCACGGGGTTAGATACAGAGTATAGCTCCCTCTACACTGTCCCCATCAAACACTCCCAGGACAGGTACAGCACGGGGTTAGATACAGAGTAAAGCTCCCTCTACACTGTCCCCATCAATCACTCCCAGGACAAGGACAGCATGGGCTAGGTACAGGGTAAAGTTCCCTCTACACTGTCCGCATCACACACTCCCAGGACAGGTACAGCACGGGGTTAGATGCAAAGTAAAGTTCCCTCTACACTGTCCCCATCAAACACTCCCAGGACAGGTACAGCACAGGGTTAGATACAGAGTAAAGTTCCCTCTACACTGTCCCCATCAAACAATCTCAGGACAGGGACAGCACGGGGTTAGATACAGAGTAAAGCTCCCTCTGCACTGTCCGCATCACAAACTCCCTGGACAGGTACAGTACGGGGTTAGATACACAGTAAAGCTCCCTCCGCACTGTCCGCATCACAAACTCCCTGGACAGGTACAGTACGGGGTTAGTTACAGAGTAAAGTTCCCTCTACACTGTCCCCATCAAACACTCTCAGGACAGGTACAGCACAGGGTGAGATACAGAGCAAAGCTCCCTCTACACTGTCCCCATCAAACACTCCCAGGACAGGTACAGCACGGGGTTAGATACAGAGTAAAGCTCCCTCTGCACTGTCCCCATCAAACACTCCCAGGACAGGTACAGCACGGGGTTAGATACAGAGTAAAGCTCCCTCTGCACTGTCCCCATCAAACACTCCCAGGACAGGTACAGCACGGGGTTAGATACAGAGTAAAGCTCCCTCTACACTGTCCCCATCAAACACTCCCAGGACAGGTACAGCACGGGGTTAGATACAGAGTAAAGCTCCCTCGACACTGTCCCCATCAAACACACACAGGACAGATAGAGCATGGGCTTCGATACAGAGTAAAGCTCCCTCTACACTGTTCCCATCAAACACTCCCTCCACAGGTACAGCACGGGGTTAGATACAAAGTAAAGTTCCATCTACACTGTCCCCATCAATCACTCCCAGGACACGGACAGCATGGGCTAGGTACAGGGTAAAGTTCCCTCTACACTGTCCGCATCACACACTCCCAGGACAGGTACAGCACGGGGTTAGATGCAAAGTAAAGTTCCCTCTACACTGTCCCCATCAAACACTCCCAGGACAGGTACAGCACACGGTTATATACAGAGTAAAGTTCCCTCTTCACTGTCCGCATCAAACACTCCCAGGACAGGTACAGCACGGGGTTAGATACAGAGTAAAGCTCCTTCTGCACTGTCCCCATCAAACACTCCCAGGACAGGTGGAGCACGGGGTTAGATACAGAGAAAAGCTCCCTCGACACTGTCCCCATCAAAAACCCCCAGGACATGTTCAGCATGGGGTTACAGAATAAAGCTCCCTGCACACTGTCCCCATCAAACACACACAGGACATGTTCAGCATGGGGTTACAGAATAAAGCTCCCTCTGCACTGTCCCCATCAAAAACCCCCAGGACATGTTCAGCATGGGGTTACAGAATAAAGCTCCCTGCACACTGTCCCCATCAAACACACACAGGGCAGATAGAGCATGGGATTAGATCCAGAGTAAAGCTCCCTCTGCACTGTCCCCATCAAACACTCCCAGGACAGGTACAGCACGGGGTTAGATACAGAGTAAAGCTCCCTCTGCACTGTCCCCATCAAAAACTCCCAGGACAGGTGGAGCACGGGGTTAGATACAGAGAAAAGCTCCCTCGACACTGTCCCCATCAAAAACCCCCAGGACATGTTCAGCATGGGGTTACAGAATAAAGCTCCCTGCACACTGTCCCCATCAAACACACACAGGACATGTTCAGCATGGGGTTACAGAATAAAGCTCCCTCTGCACTGTCCCCATCAAAAACCCCCAGGACATGTTCAGCATGGGGTTACAGAATAAAGCTCCCTGCACACTGTCCCCATCAAACACACACAGGGCAGATAGAGCATGGGATTAGATCCAGAGTAAAGCTCCCTCTGCACTGTCCCCATCAAACACACCCAGGACAGGTACAGCACGGGGTTAGATACAGAGTAAAGCTCCCTCTACACTGTGCCCCATCAAACACTCCCAGGACAGGTACAGCACGGGGTTAGATACAGAGCAAAGCTTCCTCGACACTGTCCTCATCAAACACACCCAGGATAGATACAGCACGGGGTTAGATGCAGAATAAAGCTCCCTCTACACTGTCCCCATCAAACACTCCCAGGACAGGTACAGCACGGGGTTAGATACAGAGTGAAGCTCCCTCTACACTGTCCCCATCAAACACTCCCAGGACAGGTACAGCACGGGGTTAGATACAGAGTCAAGCTCCCTCCACACTGTCACTATCAAACGATCCAATGATAGATACAGCATAGGGATGGATACAGGGAAAAGCTGCTTCCCCACTGTCCACACCAAATCACCCAGGACAGGGACAGGACGGGTCTCGATAGAGAGTAAAGCTCCCTCTACATCGTCCCCCATCAAACACTCCCTGGACAGGTACTACTCGGAGCTAGATACAGAGTAAAGCTCCCTGTGCACTGTCCACATCAAACACTCCCAGGAAAGATAGAGCACGGGGTTAGAAACAAAGTAAAGCTCCCTCTCTACTGTCCCCATCAATCACTCCCAGGACAACCACAGCATGGGCTAGGTACAGGGTAAAGTTCCCTCTACACTGTCCCCATCAAACACATCCAGGACAGGAACAGCACGTGGTTAGATACCCAGTAAAGCCCCCTCGAGACTGTCCCCATCAAATAGTCCCAGGACGGATAGAGCACGCGGTTTGATGCAGGGTAAAGCTCCCTCTACACTGTCCCCATCAAACACTCTCAGGACAGGTACAGCACAGGGTGAGATACAGAGTAATGCTCCCTCTGCACTGTCCGCATCAAACACTCCCAGGACAGGTACAGTACGGGGTTACATGCAAAGTAAAGTTCCCTCTACACTGTCCGCATCAAACACTCCCAGGACAGGTACAGCACGGGGTTAGATACAGAGTAAAGCTCCCTCTACACTGTCCCCCATCAAACACTCCCAGGACAGGTACATCACGGGGTTAGATACAGAGTAAAGCTCCCTCTACACTGTCCCCCATCAAACACTCCCAGGACAGGTACAGCACAGGGTGAGATACAGAGTAAAGCTCCCTCTGCACTGTCCGCATCACACACTCCCTGGACAGGTACAGTACGGGGTTAGATGCAAAGTAAAGTTCCCTCTACACTGTCCCCATCAAACACTCCCAGGACAGGTGGAGCACGGGGTCAGATAGAGAGTAAAACTCCCTCTACACTGTCCCCATCAAACACTCCCAGGACAGGTACAGCATGGGGTTAGATACAGAGTAAAGCTCCCACTACACTGTCCCCATCAAACACTCCCAGGACAGGTGGAGCACGGGGTTAGATAGAGAGTAAAACTCCCTCTACACTGTCCCCATCAAACACTCACAGGACATGTTCAGCATGGGGTTACAGAATAAAGTTCCCTTCACACTGTCCTCATCAAACACACATAGGACAGATACAGCATGGGGTGAGATACAGAATAAAGCTCCCTGCACACTGTCCCCATCAAACACTCCCAGGGCAGGTACAGCACGGGGTTAGATACAGAGTAAAGCTTCCTCTACACTGTCCCCATCAAACACACCCAGGATGGATACAGCACGGGGTTAGATACAGAGTAAAGCTCCCTCTACACTGTCCCCATCAAACACTCCCAGGACATGTGGAGCACGGGGTTAGATAGAGAGTAAAACTCCCTCTACACGGTCCCCCTAAAACACAACCAGGACAGACACAGCACGGGTTTAGATACAAAGTAAAGTTCCCTCTACACTGTCCCCATCAAATAGTCCCAGGACAGATAGAGCACGGGGTTTGATGCAGAGTAAAGCTCCCTCTACACTGTCCCCATCAAACACTCCCAGGACAGGTACAGCACGGGGCTAGATATAGATTAACGCTCCCTCCACACTGTCCCCATCAAACACTCCCAGGACAGGTACAGCACGGGGTTAGATACAGAGTAAAGCTCCCTCTACACTGTCCCCATTAAACACTCCCAGGACAGGTACAGTACGGGGTTAGATACAGAGTCAAGCTCCCTCCACACAGTCCCCATCAAACACTCCCAGGACAGGTACAGCACGGGGTTAGATACAGAGTCAAGCTCCCTCCACACTGTCCCCATCAAACACTCCCAGGACAGGTACAGCACGGGATTAGATGGAGAGTAAAACCCCCTCTACACTGTCCCCATCAAACACTCACAGGACATGTTCAGCATGGGGTTACAGAATAAAGCTCCCTGCACACTGTCCCCATCAAACACACACAGGACAGATACAACACGGGGTTAGATACAGAGTAAAGCTCCCTCTGCACTGTCCCCATCAAACACACACAGGACAGATACAACACGGGGTTAGATACAGAGTAAAGCTCCGTCTGCACTGTCCCTATCAAACACACACAGGACAGATACAACACGGGGTTAGATAAAGGGAAAAACTGCTTCCACACTGCCCCATCAAACACACACAGGACAGGTACAACAAGGGGTTAGATACAGAGTAAAGCTCCCTCTACACTGTCCCCATCAAACACTCCCAGGGCAGGGACAGCATGGGGTTAGATACAGAGTAAAGCTCCCTCTAGACTGTCCCCCATCAAACACTCCCTGGACAGGTACAGCACGGGGTTAGATACAGAGTAAAGCTCCCTCTACACTGTCCCCCATCAAACACTCCCAGGACAGGTACAGCACGGGGTTAGATACAGAGTAAAGCTCCCTCTACACTGTCCCCATCAAACACACCCAGGACAGGTACAGCACGGGATTGGAAACAGAGTAAAGCTCCCTCTACACTGTCCCCATCAAACACACCCAGGACAGATAGAGCATGGGGTTAGATACAGAGTAAAGCTCCCTCTACACTGTCCCCATCAAACACTCCCAGGACAGGTACAGCACGGGGTTAGATACAGAGTCAAGCTCCCTCCACACTGTCCCCATCAAACACTCCCAGGACAGGTACAGCACGGGGTTAGATACAGAGTCAAGCTCCCTCCACCTGTCACTATCAAACGATCCAATGATAGATACAGCATAGGGATGGATGCAGGGAAAAGCTGCTTCCCCACTGTCCACACCAAATCACCCAGGACAGGGACAGGACGGGTCTCGATAGAGAGTAAAGCTCCCTCTACATCGTCCCCCATCAAACACTCCCTGGACAGGTACAACTCGGAGCTAGATACAGAGTAAAGCTCCCTGTGCACTGTCCACATCAAACACTCCCAGGAAAGATAGAGCACGGGGTTAGAAACAAAGTAAAGCTCCCTCTCCACTGTCCCCATCAATCACTCCCAGGACAACCACAGCATGGGCTAGGTACAGGGTAAAGTTCCCTCTACACTGTCCCCATCAAACACATCCAGGACAGGAACAGCACGTGGTTAGATACCCAGTAAAGCCCCCTCGAGACTGTCCCCATCAAATAGTCCCAGGACGGATAGAGCACGCGGTTCGATGCAGGGTAAAGCTCCCTCTACATTGTCCCCATCAAACACTCCCAGGACAGGTACAGCACAGGGTGAGATACAGAGTAATGCTCCCTCTGCACTGTCCGCATCAAACACTCCCAGGACAGGTACAGTACGGGGTTACATGCAAAGTAAAGTTCCCTCTACACTGTCCGCATCAAACACTCCCAGGACAGGTACAGCACGGGGTTAGATACAGAGTAAAGCTCCCTCTACACTGTCCCCCATCCAACACTCCCAGGACAGGTACAGCATGGGGTTAGATACAGAGTAAAGCTCCCACTACACTGTCCCCATCAAACACTCCCAGGACAGGTGGAGCAGGGGTTAGATAGAGAGTAAAACTCCCTCTACACTGTCCCCATCAAACACTCACAGGACATGTTCAGCATGGGGTTACAGAATAAAGCTCCCTTCACACTGTCCTCATCAAACACACACAGGACAGATACAGCATGGGGTTAGATACAGAATAAAGCTCCCTGCACACTGTCCCCATCAAACACTCCCAGGGCAGGTACAGCACGGGGTAAGATACAGAGTAAAGCTTCCTCTACACTGTCCCCATCAAACACACCCAGGATGGATACAGCACGGGGTTAGATACAGAGTAAAGCTCCCTCTACACTGTCCCCATCAAACACTCCCAGGACATGTGGAGCACGGGGTTAGATAGAGAGTAAAACTCCCTCTACACGGTCCCCCTAAAACACAACCAGGACAGACACAGCACGGGTTTAGATACAAAGTAAAGTTCCCTCTACACTGTCCCCATCAAATAGTCCCAGGACAGATAGAGCACGGGGTTTGATGCAGAGTAAAGCTCCCTCTACACTGTCCCCATCAAACACTCCGAGGACAGGTACAGCACGGGGTTAGATACAGAGTAAAGCTCCCTCCACACTGTCCCCATCAAACACTGCCAGGACAGGTACAGCACGGGGCTAGATATAGATTAACGCTCCCTCCACACTGTCCCCATCAAACACTCCCAGGACAGGTACAGCACGGGGTTAGATACAGAGTAAAGCTCCCTCTACACTGTCCCCATCAAACACTCCCAGGACAGGTACAGCACGGGGTTAGATACAGAGTCAAGCTCCCTCCACACTGTCCCCATCAAACACTCCCAGGACAGGTACAGCACGGGGTTAGATGGAGAGTAAAACCCCCTCTACACTGTCCCCATCAAACACTCACAGGACATGTTCAGCATGGGGTTACAGAATAAAGCTCCCTGCACACTGCCCCATCAAACACACACAGGACAGATACAACACGGGGTTAGATACAGAGTAAAGCTCCCTCTGCACTGTCCCCATCAAACACACACAGGACAGATACAACACGGGGTTAGATACAGAGTAAAGCTCCGTCTGCACTGTCCCCATCAAACACACACAGGACAGATACAACACGGGGTTAGATAAAGGGAAAAGCTGCTTCCACACTGCCCCATCAAACACACACAGGACAGGTACAACAAGGGGTTAGATACAGAGTAAAGCTCCCTCTACACTGTCCCCATCAAACACTCCCAGGGCAGGGACAGCATGGGGTTAGATACAGAGTAAAGCTCCCTCTATACTGTCCCCCATCAAACACTCCCTGGACAGGTACAGCACGGAGTTAGATACAGAGTAAAGCTCCCTCTATACTGTCCCCCATCAAACACTCCCAGGACAGGTACAGCACGGGGTTAGATACAGAGTAAAGCTCCCTCTACACTGTCCCCATCAAACACACCCAGGATAGATACAGCACGGGGTTAGATACAGAATAAAGCTCCCTCTACACTGTCCCCATCAAACACTCCCAGGACAGGTACAGCACGGGGTTAGATACAGAGTGAAGCTCCCTCTACACTGTCCCCATCAAACACTCCCAGGACAGGTACAGCACGGGGTTAGATACAGAGTCAAGCTCCCTGTGCACTGTCCACATCAAACACTCCCAGGAAAGATAGAGCACGGGGTTAGAAACAAAGTAAAGCTCCCTCTCTACTGTCCCCATCAATCACTCCCAGGACAACCACAGCATGGGCTAGGTACAGGGTAAAGTTCCCTCTACACTGTCCCCATCAAACACATCCAGGACAGGAACAGCACGTGGTTAGATACCCAGTAAAGCCCCCTCGAGACTGTCCCCATCAAATAGTCCCAGGACGGATAGAGCACGCGGTTTGATGCAGGGTAAAGCTCCCTCTGCACTGTCCCCATCAAACACTCCCAGGACAGGTACAGCACGCGTTTAGATACAGAATAAAGCTCCCTCTGCATTGCCCCCCATCCAACACTCCCAGGACAGGTACAGCATGGGGTTAGATACAGAGTAAAGCTCCCTCTACACTGTCCCCATCAAACACTCCCAGGACAGGTGGAGCACGGGGTTAGATAGAGAGTAAAATTCCCTCTACACTGTCCCCGTCAAACACTCACAGGACATGTTCAGCATGGGGTTACAGAATAAAGCTCCCTTCACACTGTCCTCATCAAACACACACAGGACAGATACAGCATGGGGTTAGATACAGAATAAAGCTCCCTGCACACTGTCCCCATCAAACACTCCCAGGGCAGGTACAGCACGGGGTTAGATACAGAGTAAAGCTTCCTCTGCACTGTCCCCATCAAACACACCCAGGATGGATACAGCACGGGGTTAGATACAGAGTAAAGCTCCCTCTACACTGTCCCCATCAAACACTCCCAGGACAGGTACAGCACGGGGTTACATACAGAGTAAAGCTCCCTCCACACGGTCCCCATCAAACACTGCCAGGACAGGTACAGCACGGGGCTAGATATAGACTAAAGCTCCCTCTACACTGTCCCCATCAAACACACCCAGGATAGATACAGCACGCGGTTAGAGACAGAGTAACGCTTCCTCTGCATTGTCCCCCATCCAACACTCCCAGGACAGGTCGAGCATGGGGTTAGATACAGAGTAAAGCTCCCTCTACACTGTCCCCATCAAACACTCCCAGGACAGCTGGAGCACGGGGTTAGATAGAGAGTAAAACTCCCTCTACACGGTCCCCATCAAACACAACCAGGACAGACACAGCACGGGTTTAGATACAAAGTAAAGTTCCCTCGACACTGTCCCCATCAAATAGTCCCAGGACAGATAGAGCACGGGGTTTGATGCAGAGTAAAGCTCCCTCTACACTGTCCCCATCAAACACTCCCAGGACAGGTACAGCACGGGGTTAGATACAGAGTAAAGCTCCCTCCACACTGTCCCCATCAAACACTGATGGACAGACACAGCACGGGGCTAGACATAGAGTAAAGCTCCCTCCACACTGTCCCCCATCAAACACTCCCAGGACAGGTACAGCACGGGGTTAGATACAGAGTCAAGCTCCCTCCACACTGTCCCTAACAAACACTCCCAGGACAGGTACAGCACGGGGTTAGATGGAGAGTAAAACCCCCTCTGCACTGTCCCCATCAAACACTCACAGGACATGTTCAGCATGGGGTTACAGAATAAAGCTCCCTGCACACTGTCCCCATCAAACACACACAGGACAGATACAACACGGGGTTAGATACAGAGTAAAGCTCCCTCTGCACTGTCCCCATCAAACACACACAGGACAGATACAACACGGGGTTAGATACAGAGTAAAGCTCCCTCTGCACTGTCCCCCATCAAACACACACAGGACAGATACAACACGGGGTTAGATAAAGGGAAAAGCTGCTTCCACACTGTCCCCATCAAACACACACAGGACAGGTACAACAAGGGGTTAGATACAGAGTAAAGCTCCCTCTACACTGTCCCCATCAAACACACACAGGACAGATAGTGCATGGGGTTAGATACAGAGTAAAGCTCCCTCTACACTGTCCCCATCAAACACTCCCAGGACAGGTACAGCACGGGGTTAGATACAGAGTAAAGCTCCCTCTACACTGTCCCCATCGAACACACCCAGGACAGACAGTGCATGGGGTTAGATACAGAGTAAAGCTCCCTCTACACTGTCCCCATCAAACACTCCCAGGACCGGTACAGCACGGGGTTTCATACAGAGTAAAGCTCCCTCTACACTGTATCTACACCCTATCAGTAACTGCAACACTATATTCTGCACCCTTTCCTCTCCTTCTCCCCTGTGTACTCTACGTACGGAATGTTTTGTCTGGATAGCGCACAGGAAACAATACTTTTCACTGCATCCCAACACAAATCAATCAAATCAAATCAAATTAACACGGTGAAGTTTGGACCCTGTGGGGTGACAGTTGTCTGAATACAGATTCTATCTAACTGTAACATTCAGGTACCACGTGTACTGAGCTCACCAGCGTTCTGTCTGTATTGTGTGAATCCAGTCTTGAAATATCCACTCATGTTGCTAATTCTGCCAAGACAGAAACAGAAAGAGTGTTTGAATTCTCCGTGATTAGACCCCTTAACGATAAACAACATGGTGGATGAGAGGGATAGAGAGGGAGAGGAAGAGATACAGAGTAACAGAGAGGTAGGGAGAATGAGAGAGAGCAATGCACAGAGTAACAGTTGTCTGAATACAGATTCCATCTCATTGTAACATTCGGTACCACATGTACTGAGCTCACCAGCATTTGCAGAAGCCATTATATAAATACCGTTTTGTCTGTATTGTGTGAATCCAATCTTGAAATTTGCACTCATGTTGCTAATTCTGCCAAGACAGAAACAGAAAGAGTGTTTGAATTCTCCGTGATTAGACCCCTTAACGGTAAAAAACATGGTGGATGAGAGGGATAGAGAGAGAGAGGAAGAGAGCGAGAGATGGAGCGATGCAGAGTAACAGAGAGATAGGGAGAGGGAGCAATGCAGAGATTAACAGTTAGACAGTGAGGAATAGAGATTAATTCAGATGGATAGTGAGTGACAGGGGAGTCCGAGACGCTACATAAGCAAGGTAAAGATTTGAAAATGGGGGAGTGTTTCTTACCCACTTTTAAAAGACAATCCACACTCACACCAGTCACATTTCACACTCTCTGCTCAGTCCTGTGTTGGGGGCTGTTGAGTGTGGGATCAGTGTTTGCTTTTCTCAAACCGCACTGATATTCCCAACAAGGGCAAGACGTTTCAGTGTTTAAAACTGTAAACATTTAAAAACAAAAGCAGATAGGATTTGGTTAAATCTCACGGGATCCAGGGTGAGGTAGCCAAATTGATATAAAATAGGCTTGATGACAGAAGGTGGTTGTAGAGGGTTGTTTTTTTGTCAAACTGGAGGCCTGTGACCAGCGGGGTGCCTCAGGGATCGGTGCTGGGTCCACTGTTATTTGTCATTTATATTAATGATTTGGATGAGAATTTAGGAGGCATGGTTCGTAAGTTTGCAAATGACACCAACATTTATGGCATAGTGGACAGTGAAGAAGGTTATCTAGGATTGCAACGGGATCTTGATCAATTGGGCCAGTGGGCTGATGAATGGCAGATGGAGTTTAATTTAGATAAATGTGAGGTGATGCATTTTGGTGGATTGAACCAACGCAGGACTTACTCAGTTAATGGTAGGGTGTTGGTGAGAGTTACAGAACAAAGAGATCTCGGGGTACAGATTGATAACTCCTTGAAAGTGGAGTCACAGGTGGATAGAGTGGTGAAGAAGGCATTCCACATGCTTGGTTTCATTGGTCAGAACATGGAATACAGGAGTTGGGACGTCTTGTTGAAGTTGTACAAGACATTGGTAAGACCACACTTGGAATGCTGTGTATTGTTTTGGTCACCCTATTATAGAAAGGATATTTTTAAACTAGAAAGTGCGCAGAAAAGAATTACTGGGATGCTACAGGGTCTTGATGGTTTGAGTTATAATGAGAGGCTGGATAGTCTGGGACTTTTTGTCCTTGAGTTGACTTAGGCGTGGTCTTATAGAGGTCTTTAAAATAATGAGGCATAAATATAGCAGCTTTATAGAACCTCAGTTAATCCGCACTTGGAATATAGTGTTCAATTCTGGTCGACACACTACCAGAAAAATGTGGAGGCTTTGGAGAGGATTCAGAAAAGATTTACCAGGATGTTGCCTGGTATGGAGGGCATTAGCTATGAGGAGAGGTTGGAGAAACTTGATTTGTTCTCATTGGAACGACAGAGGTTGAGGGGTGAACTGGTAGAAGTCTACAAGATTATGAGGGGCATGGTCAGAGTGGATATTCAGAAGCTTTTTCTCTGGGTCGAAGAGTCAATTACTCGGGGGCATAAGTTTCAGGTGCGAGAGGCAAGGTTTAAAGGAGATGTACGAGGCATGTTTTTTACACAGAGGGTGGTGTGCCTGGAACTCACTGCCGGGGAGGTAGTGGAAGCAGACACAATCGTGAGCTTTACGGAGCGTCTGGACAAATACATGAATAGGATGGGAATAGAGGGATATGGTCCCCGGAAGGGTAGGGGGTTTTAGTTCAGTCAGGCAGCATGGTCGGTGCAGGCTTGGAGGGCCGAAGGGTCTGTTCCTGTGCTGTAATTTTTGTTGTCCTTTGATAAGCTCGTCAACATCTTTTCCAAAAGGGAGAGGAGTCTAAAATTAGAGGGCACAGGTTTAAGGTGAGAGAGGAGAGGGTCCAGAGGGCAATTCTTTTCACACAGAGGGTGGTGAGGAATTGGAACAAGCTGCCAGAGGTCGTAGTAGCGGCGGGTACAATTTTATATTTAAGAAAGCATTTAGACAGTTAAATTTGGGAAGATTGGTATGGAGGGATATATGTCAAACAGGCAAATGGTACTAGCTTAATGGTAAAATCTGGGTGGCATGGACAAGTTTGGCCAAAGGGCTTGTTTCCAATGTGTAAATCTTTATGTCTCTACCCCGCTGGGCCCTGTAAGAACTCTCTGAGTTTGAATGAGATCACCTCTCATTCTTCCAAAGTGCATAAAATAAAAGTCCAGTCTATTGAATCTTTCCTCAGGGGACACTCCCTCCACCCCTGGAATTAATGCAGTGAAACGTCATTGAAGTCTCTCAACAAGAATGTATTTCCTTAGGTAAGAGGATAAAACTGTACACAACACTGTGTGTGTGGTTAAAGCCCCAGTTTGTGTCTTAGTTTGACTGTATTTGGACACAAACTCACACACCACACATGTGGATAAATGTGATGTTTTCCACTTTGAACGGAGAAACAGAATGGCAGAGTATAGGTTAAATGGTGATAGATTGGGAATGATGGTGTACAAAGGGACCTGGATGTCCTTATACACCAGTCACTGGAAGTGAGCTTGCAGGGAAGCAAGCAGTTAGGAAGACCAATGGGATGTTGTCCTTCTTTGCAAGAGGATGTGAGTCCAGGAGCAAGGATGTCTTACTGCAGCTGGACAGGGCCTCAGTGAGACCACACCTGGAGTATTGTGGACAGTTTTGCTCTCCTTATCTGAGAAAGCATTGAAGAAAATTGCTCACTGTGAACAAACCTAAAAAAGCTGACTGATGTTTCATTCCAGATTCTCAGAGGGAGAGAGAGAGAGATTCAGAGAAAACACAGACTGAGTGAGTGAGAAAAAGGGAGTGACAGAGATCAAGAGGGGGACCGAGAGATAGTGAGTAAGAGAAATATATCAGTCAGAGCGCATCGGAAAAGGAGGATTGGGATTTGTCAGCCTTGCTTTATGGAAAGCTTTAGTGTTTGGTCAGAATGTTAACACGGTGAAGTTTGGAGTCTCTGGGGTGACAGTTGTCTGAATACAGATTCTATCTCATTGTAACATTAATGTACCACGTGTACTGAGCTCACCAACATTTGCAAACCATCGTTTGAAGAAAGCTTGCTGTTTATATTGTATGAATCCAGCCCTTTGGAAATGTAGTCAGTCTTATTCAGGAAAAGGACAAGCTAATTTCAGAGGGAGAGATACAGATACACAGGCAGGCTGAGACTGAAACAGGATGGGATTGTGCTGTACAGGTTTCAGAGCTGACACTGAGACACACACAAGATGTACAGTCGCAGATTGTACCTGACACTTACAAAAAAACGTCGCAAATAGGAACAGGAGGAGACCATTCGGCCCATCGAGACTGCACCGACAATAATCCCACCCTATCCCCGTAACACCACACATTTACCCTGCTGATCCCCCCCGAAACTAGGGTCAATTTGTCACGGCCAATCAACCAACCTGGGCATCTTTTGACTGTGGGAGGAAACCGGAGCACCCGGAGGAAACCATGATCAGCCATGGTCACAATGGATGGCGGAGCAGGATGGAAGGGCTGAATGGCCTCCACCTGTTCCTATTTTCTATGTTTCTTTGTAAGTTCCACGTGGCAAAGTGTTTCTTCATTTCACTCCTAAAAGTCTAAAATACCAAACATTGTCTAAAATCAAATGTCCCCCAAGTCCTGGACTCCCCAACCAGCAGAAAATGTTCCTCTTTATCAGCATCTGTGGGTCATCCTGACTCGAAACATTGGCTCCATTCCCTCTCCACAGATGCTGTTTAATGCGTTTCACTGCATTAAAACCTGCTGAGATTTTCTGTTTTTGTTTCAGCGCCTGTTCGGCGACACTGAGGGAGAATTTAGCATGGCCAATGCACCCTAACCATCGTGTCTTTCGAACTGTGGGGGGAAAGTGGAGCAGGCGGAGGAAACCCACGCAGACACGGGGAGAATGTACAGACTCCGCACAGACAGTGACCCAAGCCTGGAATCGACCCTGGGTCCCTGGCGCTCTGAGGCAGCAGTGCTAACCTCTGTGCCACCCTTGATTCCTGCATCTGCAGTATTTTGCTTTTAGCTTTCTTCTTTATTAACCCTCTCCATTTCACTTATTATTTTGAAGGGTTTCATTAAGTCACTCCTTAACCTCAATCCCAGTGTTTCAGAGTAAATCTTCATCGACACAAAAACCATACAATCACCACAGTGCAGAAGGAGGCCATTCAGCCTATCGGGTCTGTACTGACTCTCCGAAAGAGCATCTATCCGCATAACGCCATGCATTTACCAGAGCTAATTCCCCGAACCTACACATCCCTGGACACTAAGGGGCAATTTAGCATGGCCAATTAACCTAAACCGCACACCTTTGGAGTGTGGGAGGAAACCGGGGCACCCGGAGGAAACCCACGCAGACACGGGGAGAATGTGTAAACTCCACACAGACAGTCACCCGAGGCTGGAATTGAACCCGGGTCCCTGGCGCTGTGAGGCAGCAGTGCCAACCACTGTGCCATTGTACCACCCTGCTCAGAAAACACTTCCAACCCAAACACAACACACAGAGTAAAATCCCCTCTGCTCTGTCCAAGGAATTTTTAATTGCAGATTTTTAGATTGACTTTTTAGGAAAAACAGAACTCAAATTGCTCAGCATCCCAGAGTGGACTCTTGTTTATTCCAACCATGATCTCATCCCCGCAGATTCAAACATGAAGTTTAAGCTGTGGATACAGTTGTGTCTGTCTGTCTCAGAGTTTGTGTATTCAGTCTTTCACTGCCTTTTAAACTTCTCTGGAGAATTTGAATGCTGGATGTTGCTTAATCATTCCTTTCTCTCAGCACATGGAACTGGTGAAACTTCAAGGGTCACAATCTAATGTCAGTAACAAAGAACTGTATCTTTATTCATCCATCATTTCCAATCTCTGAATAGATCACACACATTTCCAGAATGCAGGAAGCTCTCAATGGAAACTGCTTCCAATTATTCCCCAATACAATTGTTCACACGTTACTGTGAACTACATTCCACTGACATTCCCAAAGCAGCTACAGAAAAGTGACTGGTTATTTTAAACATTGAAACTGAACTATATTAACTTACGATTCACTCACATTGTACAGAAATGTTGACCCTGTGGGATGACAGTTTGGGAGTAACATTGCAACATTAAGGTGCCCTGCGTATTGTGTTTGACAACATTTGCAGCATTTCCAAGATATCAGCGACATTGCTGTGTGTATTGTGTGAATCAAGCTGTGAAATATCCACACATATTGAACTCCCACTGCTGCTGCCTTTTCATCATTTATAAACACACAAACTAGAAGCAGGAGGAGGCCATTCGGCCCTTCCAGCCTGCTCCAACATTCATTATGATCATGGCTGATCATCAAATTCAACATCCTGATCCCACTTTAGCCCCAAGAGCTCCATCCAATTACTGGATAAAACTAGATCCCTCTTTGTTCCCACATTGAAGCGATCGAAGAGTGGATTCATCAAGTGTTTCGATGCAGTGAAAACCTCCCTCTACACTGTCCCCATCAAACACTCCCAGGACAGATACAGCACGGGGTTAGATACAGAGTAAAGCTCAACCAATACTGTCCCCCATCAAACACTCCCTGGACAGGTACAGCACAGGGTTAGATACAGAGTAAAGCTCCCTCTACACTGTCCCCATCAAACACTCCCAGGACAGATAAAGCACGGGGTTAGATACAGAGTAAAGCTCCCTCTGCACTGTCCCCATCAAACACTCCCAGGACAGATACAGCACGGGGTTAGATACAGAGTAAAGCTTCCTCGACACTGTCCCCATCAAACACTCCCAGGATAGGTACAGCACGGGGTTAGATACAGAGTAAAGCTCCCTCTACACTGTCTCCATCAAACACTCCCAGGACAGGTACAGCACGGGGTTAGATACAGAGTAAAGCTCCCTCTACACTATCCCCATCAAACACTCCCAGGACAGATACAGCACGGGGTTCGATACAGAGTAAAGCTCCCTCTACACTGTCCCCATCAAACACTCCCAGGACAGATACAGCACGGGGTTCGATACAGAGTAAAGCTCCCACTACACTGTCCCCATCAAACACTCCCAAGACAGGTACAGCACGGGGTTCGATACAGAGTAAAGCTCCCTCTACACTGTCCCCATCAAACACTCCCAGGACAGATACAGCACGGGGTTCGATACAGAGTAAAGCTCCCACTACACTGTCCCCATCAAACACTCCCAAGACAGGTACAGCACGGGGTTCGATACAGAGTAAAGCTCCCTCTACACTGTCCCATCAAACACTCCCAGGACAGATACAGCACGGGTTAGATACAGAGTAAACCTCCCACTACACTGTCCCCATCAAACACTCCCAAGACAGGTACAGCAAGCACAACACGGGGTTAGGTACAGAATAAAGGTTCCTCTACACTGGCCCATCAAACACTCCCAGAACAGGTACAGCATGGGGTTAGATACAGAGTAAAGCTCACTGTACAGTCCCCATCAAACAGTCCCAGAACAGATACAGCACGGGGTTAGATATAGAGTAAAGCTCCCTCTACACTATCCCCATCAAACACTCCCAGGACATGTACAGCACGGGTTGAGATACAGAGTAAACCTCCCTCTACACTGTCCCCATCCAACACACCCAGGACAGGTACAGCACGGGGTTAGATACAGAGTAAAGCTCCCTCTACAATATCCCCATCAGACAAACCAAGGACAGGTACAGCACGGGATTAGATAGAGAGGAAAGCTCCCTCAACACTGTCCCCATGAAACACTCCCAGGACAGGTACAGCATGGGGTTAGATACAGAGTAGATCTCCCTCTCCACTGTCCCCATCAAACACTCCCAGGACATGTACAGCACGGGTTAAGATACAGAGTGAAGCTCCCTCGACAATGTCCCCATCAAACACACCCAGGACAGGTACAGCACGTGTTTAGATACAGAGTGAAGCTCCCTCTACACTGTCCCCCATCAAACACTCCCAGGACAGGTACAGCACGGGGTTAGATACAGAGTAAAGCTCCCTCTACACTGTCCCCATCAAACACACCCAGGACAGGTACAGCACAGGTTTAGATACAGAGTGAAGCTCCCTATACACTGTCCCCATCAAATAATCCAATGACAGATACAGCATGGTGCTAGATTAAAGGAAAAGCTGCCTCCACATTGTGCACATCAAACACACCCAGGACAGGTACAGCACGGGAGAGAAAGTGTGTGTGAGAGAGAGTGTGTGTGTGAGAGAGAGAGAGTGTGTGTGAGAGAGTGTGTGCGAGAGAGAGAGCGTGTGCGAGAGAGAGAGCGTGTGTGTGAGAGAGAGCGTGTACAAGAGAGAGCGAGCGCGTGAGAGAGTGCGTGTGTGTGTATGAGACAGTGTGTGTGCGAGAGAGAGTGTGTGTGCGAGAGAGAGTGTGTGTGTGAGAGAGAGTCTGTGTGTGAGAGAGAGTCTGTGTGTGAGAGAGAGTGTGTGTGTGAGAGAGAGTGTGTGTGTGAGAGAGAGTGTGTGTGTGAGAGAGTGTGTGTGTGAGAGGGAGTGTGTGTGTGAGAGGGAGTGTGTGTGTGAGAGGGAGTGTGTGTATGAGAGGGAGTGTGTGTGTGAGAGGGAGTGTGTGTGTGAGAGGGAGTGTGTGTGTGAGAGGGAGTGTGTGTGTGAGAGGGAGTGTGTGTGTGAGAGGGAGTGTGTGTGTGAGAGAGAGTGTGTGTGTTTGAGAGAGAGTGTATGTGTGAGAGAGAGAGTGTATGTGTGAGAGAGAAAGTGTGTGTGACAGAGCGAAAGAGCATGTGTGTGAGAGAGAGAGTGCGTAAGAGATAGTGTATGTGTGTGTGAGAGACAGAGAGAGCATGTGTGTGTGTGTGTGTGTCTGAGAGTGTGTAAGGAGAGCGTGTGTGTGACCTGATCTTCCTCTACAGTCTATCAGTAACTGAAACACGGGATTAGATGCAAAGTAAAGCTCCCTCGACACTGATCCCATCAAACACTCCCAGGAAAGGTACAGGTACAGCACAGAGTTCGATACAGAGTAAAGCTCTCTCTACACTGTTCCCATCAAACGCTCCCAGGACAGATACAGCACGGGGTTAAATACAGAGTAAAGCTCCCTCTACACTGTCCCCCATCAAACACTCCCAGGACAGATACAGGAAGTGGTTAGATACAGAGTAAATCTCCCACTTCACTGTCCCATCAAACACTCCCAGGACAGATACAGCACGGGGTTAGATACAGAGTAAAGCTCCCTCTACACTGTCCCCATCAAACACTCCCAGGACAGGTACAGCACGGGGTTAGATACAGAGGAAAGCTCCCTCTAAACTGTCCTCATCAAACACTCCCAGGACAGATACAGCACGGGGTTAGATACAGAGTAAAGCTCCCTCTACACTGTCCCCATCAAACACTCCCAGGACAGATACAGCAGGGGGTTAGATACAGAGAAAAGTTCCCTCTACACTGTCCCCATCAAACACTCCCAGGACAGATACAGCACGGGGTTAGATACAGAGTAAAGCTCCCTCTACACTGTCCCCATCAGACAAACCAAGGACAGGTGCAGCACGGGGCTAGATACAGAGTAAAGCTCCCTCGACACTGTCCCCCATCAAACACTCCCAGGACAGGTACAGCATGGGGTTAGATACAGAGAGAAGCTCCCTATACACTGTCCCCATCAAATAATCCAATGACAGATACAGCATGGTGCTAGATTTAAGGAAAAGCTGCCTCCACATTGTGCACATCAAACACACCCAGGACAGGTACAGCACGGGGTTAGATACAGCTCAAATCTTCCTCTACATTTTGCCCCATCATTGTGTGTGTGTGTGAGAATGTGTGTGTGAGAGAATGTGTGTGTGTGTGAGAGAGAGAGTGTGTGTGTGTGTGTGAGAGAGTGTGTGCGAGAGAAAGAGTGTGTGAGAAAGTGTGTGTGTGAGAGAGTGTGTGCGAGAGAGAGTTTGTCTGAGAGAGAGTGTGTGTGAGAGAGAGTGTGTGTGTGAGAGTGTGTGCGAGAGAGTGTGTGCGAGAGAGAGAGTGTGCGTGTGTGTGAGAGAGTGTGTGTGTGTGAGAGTGTGTGCGTGAGAGAGAGAGTATATGTTTGAGAGAGATTGTATGTGTGAGAGAGAGAGTGTATGTGTGTGAGAGAGAGTGTATGTGTGTGAGAGAGTGAGTGTATGTGTGCATGTGTGTGAGAGTGTGCCAGTGAGAGAGAGTGCATGGGTGAGAGTGTGTGAGCGTGAAAGTGTGTGTGAGAGAATGTGTGTGAGAAAGTGTGTGAGAGAGAGAGAAAGTGTGTGAGACAGAGAGAAAGAGTGTGTGTGTGTGAGAGAGAGAGTGCGTAAGAGATAGTGTATGTGTGTGTGAGAGACAGAGAGAGCATGTGTGTGTGTGTGTCTGAGAGTGTGTATGGAGAGCATGTGTGTGACCTGATCTTCCTCTACAGTCTATCAGTAACTGAAACACGGGATTAGATGCAAAGTAAAGCTCCCTCGACACTGTTCCCATCAAACACCCCCAGGACAGATACAGCACGGGCTTAGATACAGAGTAAAGCTTCCTCTACACTGTCCCCATCAAACACTCCCAGGACAGGTACAGCACGGGCTTAGGTACAGAGTAAAGCTTCCTCTACACTGTCCCCATCACACACTCCCAGGACAGGTCCAGCACGGGGTTAGATACAGAGTAAATCTCCCTCTGCACTGTTCCCATCAAACACTCCGAGGACAGGTACAGCACGGGGTTAGATACAGAGTAAAGCTTCCTCTACACTGTCCCCATCAAACACACACAGGACAGGTACAGCACGGGGTTAGATACAGAGTAAAGCTTCCTCTACACTGTCCCCATCAAACACACACAGGACAGGTACAGCACGGGGTTAGATACAGATAAAGCTCCCTCTGCACTGTCACTATCAAATAACTATCAAATCTCCACATCATGACTATCAAATATTCCAATGACAGATACAGCATGGGGATAGATACAGGGAAAAGCTGCCTACACATCAAACACACCCAGGACAGGTACAGCATCGGGTGAGATACAGCGTATATCTCCCTCTACATTGTGTGTGTGAGAGAGAATGTGTGTGTGTGAGAGAGAGTGTGTGTGTGAGAGAGAATATGACTTTGTGTGTGTGTGTGAGAGGGAGAGTGTGAGAAAGAGAGACAATGTGTGATGGAGACAGAGTGCGTCTGAGAGAGTGTGTGTGTGTGTGAGAGAGAGTGTGTGTGTCTCTGAGAGTGTGAGAGAGTGTGTGTGTGAGAGAGAGCGTGTGTGTGTGAGAGAGTGTGTGTGTGTGTGTGAGAGAGTGTGTGTGTCTGAGAGTGTGAGAGAGAGTGTGTGTGCGAGAGAGAGAGAGCGTGTGTGTGAGAGAGAGTGTGTGTGTGTGTGTGAGAGAGTGTATGTGTCTGAGTGTGTGAGAGAGTGTGTGTGCGAGAGAGAGAGCGTGTGTGTGTGTGAGATTATGTGTGTGTCTAAGAGTGTGTAAGAGAGAGTGTGTGTGTGAGCTGATCTTTTTCTACAGTCTATCGGTAACTGCAACACTATATTCTGCACCCTTTCCTCTCCTTCTCCCTGTGTACTCTATGTACAGAATGTTTTGTCTGTATAGCGCACAGGAAACAATACTTTTCACTGCATCCCAATTCAAATCAATCAAATCAAATCAAATTAACACGGAGAAGTTTGGACCCTGTGGGGTGACAGTTGTCTGAATACAGATTCTATCTTATTGTAACATTCAGGTACCACGTGTACTGAGCTCACCAGCGTTCTGTCTGTATTGTGTGAATCCAGTCTTGAAATATCCACTCATGTTGCTAATTCTGCCAAGACAGAAACAGAAAGAGTGTTTGAATTCTCCGTGATTAGACCCCTTAACGATAAACAACATGGTGGATGAGAGGGATAGAGAGGGAGAGGGTGAGAGAGAGAGAGGAAGAGAGAGAGATGGAGCGATGCAGAGTAACAGAGAGATAGGGAGAGGGAGCAATGCAGAGAGTAACAGTCAGACAGTGAGGAATAGAGATTAATTCAGATGGGTAGTGAGTGACAGGGGAGTCCGAGACGCTACATAAACAAGGTAAAGATTTGAAAATGGAGAAGTGTTTCTTACCCACTTTTAAAAGACAATCCACACTCACACCAGTCACATTTCACACTCTCTGCTCAGTCCTGTGTTGAGGGGTGTTCAGTGTGGGATCAGTGTTTGCTTTTCTCAAACCGCACTGATATTCCCAACAAGGGCAAGACGTTTCAGTGTTTAAAAATGTAAACATTTAAAAACAAAAGCAGACAGGATTTGGTTAAATCTCACGGGATCCAGGGTGAGGTAGCCAAATGGATATAAAATAGGCTTGATGACAGAAGACAGAGGGTGGTTGTAGAGGGTTGTTTTTTTGGTCAAACTGGAGGCCTGTGACCAGCGGGGTGCCTCAGGGATCGGTGCTGGGTCCACTGTTATTTGTCATTTATATTAATGATTTGGATGAGAATTTAGGAGGCATGGTTCGTAAGTTTGCAGTTGACACCAAGATTTGTGGCATAGTGGACAGTGAAGAAGGTTATCTCGGGTTGCAATGGGATCTTGATCAATTGGGCCAGTGGGCTGTTGAATGGCAGATGGAGTTTAATTTAGATAAATGCGAGGTGATACATTTTGGTGGATCGAACCAACGCAGGACTTACTCAGTTAATGGTAGGGTGTTGGTGAGAGTTACAGAACAAAGGGATCTCGGGGTACAGATTGATAGCTCCTTGAAAGTGGGGTCACAGGTGGATATAGTGGTGAAGAAGGCATTCCACATGCTTGGTTTCATTGGTCAGAACATGGAATACAGGAGTTGGGACGAGTTGTTGAAGTTGTACAAGACATTGGTAAGACCACACTTGGAATGCTGTGTATTGTTCTGGTCACCCTTATAGAAAGGAGATGATTAAGCTGGAAAGTGTGCAGAAAAGAATTACTGGGATGCCAAGGGGTCCTGATGGTTTGAGTTATAATGAGAGGCTGGATACTCTGGGACTTTTTTTCCCTTGAGTTGGCTTAGTGGTGTTCTTCTAGAGGTCTCTAAAATAATGAGGGCATGGATATAGCAGCTTTATAGAACCTTAGTTAGGCCGCACTTGGAATATAGTGTTCAATTCTGATCGACACACGACCAGAAAGATGTGGAGAATTTGGAGAGGGTTCAGAAAAGATTTACCAGGATGTTGCCTGGTATGGAGGGCATTAGCTCTGAGGAGAGATTGGAGAAACTTGCTTTGTTCTCACTGGAACGACGGAGGTTGAGGGGCGACCTGATAGAATTCTACAAGATTATGAGGGGCATGGACAGAGTGGATAGTCAGAAGCTTTTAACCAGGGTGGAAGATTCAAAATCTAGGGGGCATAGGTTTAAGGTGCGAGGGGCAAGGTTTAAAGGAGATATACAAGGCAAGTTTTTTTACACAGAGGGTGGTGGGTGCCTGGAACTCGCTGCCGGGGGAGGTCGTGGAAGCAGATACGATAGTGAGTTTTACGGAACGTCTGGACAAATACATGAATAGGATGGGAATAGAGGGATATGGTCCCCGGAAGGGTAGGGGGTTTTAGTTCAGTCGGGCAGCATGGTTGGTGCAGGCTTGGAGGGCCGAAGGGACTGTTCCTGTGCTGTAATTCTCTTTGTTCTTTGAGAAGCTCGTCAACATCTTTTCCAAAAGGGAGGGGAGTCTAAAACTAGAAGACATAGGTTTAAGGTGAGAGGGGAGAGGGTCCAGAGGGCAATTCTTTTCACACAGAGGGTGGTGAGGGATTGGAACAAGCTGCCAGAGGTCGTAGTAGAAGCGGACACAATTTTATATTTTAAAAAGCATTTAGACAGTTATTCTGGTAAGATTGGTGTGGAGGGATTTGGGCCAAACGCAAGGCATTTGATACGAGCTTTATGGTTAAAAACTGGGTGGCAGGGAAAAGTTGGGCCAAAGGGCCCATTTGTATCTGAGCTCTGTTTTCTGCCCGGAAACCATTTCTCAATCCATCCCAGTATTTTCCAAATTTGTGGATTGGACACAGTAAATTGCCGTTTCCTGTCCAAAGCTGTGTTGGTTCGGTGGATTAAGGTAAATGTGTGGGGTTACGGGGATAGGGCTGGGTCAAGGGCCTTGGTAAGATACTGTGTCAGAGAGTCAGTACAGACTCGATGGGCTGAATGGTCTCCTTCTGCACTGCAGGGATTCTGTGACTCTGTTATTAAGATCCCTTTGTCATTTGAAGCTTCCAGCTAAAATGCTGACAATGCTGCCTATTTCTGTGCACTTTGGCAAACGTTCTGTCTCATCACCGGGCGACACGGTGGCACAGTGGTTAGCACTGCTGACTCACAGCGCCAGGGATCTGGGTTCGATTCCCCGCCTCGAGTGACTGTGTGGAGTTTGCACGTTTGCTAAATTGCCCCTTAGTGTCAGGGGGATTCGGGCCTGGGTGGGATTACTGTCGGGGCAGGCTTGTTGGGCTGAATGGCCTCATTCTGCAGTGTAGGAATTCTATGGCTCTTGGATCTTAAATGGTTGATAAATAGTGAAACTGAGACACAAACTGGGGCTTGGCAGCAGCAGACAGAATGGGAATCATTGCATCCTGCAGGGATTTTTATTACAGAATCAATTTCAGAAAATTTACAACTCAAAATTCACAAAAGCAAAGTGTGGGATTGCAAACTTGGAATGATTAGCCCAGGACTAAAGTTTAAAAGCTACAGATTGACATTCAGAAACAAGAGATGGCCTCACATCTTCAATTCTGTGATTGTCTGGCATCTCCTGCTCTGAATATTACAAAATCTCTGCCCCCTTCATGCGTCTGGAGACTTTGAAAGTTACGCAGACATTGGTAAAACTTTCCTTTATCTCAAGGCATCTCCTGTGAAATACTCAACTTCTGCAAAGAGATACAATCTAATTGACACTTTCTGAATCTCCTTTCAAACAACCTCCCAACCCCACTGTGCAGGATGCAGGAATGTCACCTTTTGTCACATTCCCCAACACAATTGTTGACACGTTTTCGGGACAGGAAAAGTAGATTCAACTGACAGATTCTGAGCCCCAGGTTGAATCTTTAAGATGTAAAAATGAACTGAAAGCCCAGGTCTCTCTGTTCCTGCATCCATTTTAACATTGACCCATTGATTTTCAATTGCTTCTCCTGTGTGTAAAATACCATCTATCAACTTCAGGTTTGAACATTAATAAGCGACTGAGCATCAACTGTGAATTATAGAAGGTAGTTCCAAACTAATATCACACCTGGTGTGGCAAAGTGTTCCTGAATTTCACTCCGAAAAGTCTAAAACCCTAAACATTGTCTAAAATCCAATGTCCCCCAAGTCCTGTCCCCATCAAACACTCCCAGGACAGGTACAGCACAGGGTTAGGTACAGAGTAAAGCTCCCTCGACACTGTCCCCATTAAACACTCCCAGGACAAATACAGCACGGGGTTCAATACAGAGTAAAGGTCCCTCGACACTGTCTCCATCAAACACTCGCAGGACAGGGACAGCACGGAGTTCGATACAGAGTAAAGCTCCCTCTCCACTATCCCCATAAAACACTTCCAGGAGAGATATAGCATGGGGTTAGATACAGAGCAAAACTCCCTCTACACTGTCCCCCATCAAACACACCCAGGACAGGTTCAGCACGTGTTTAGATAGAGTGAAGCTCCCTATACACTGTCCCCATCAAACACTCCCAGGACAGGTACAGCACGGGGTTAGATACAGAGTAAAGCTCCCTCTATACTGTCCCCCATCAAACACTCCCAGGACAGGTACAGCACGGGGTTCGATACAGAGTAAAGCTCCCTCTACACTGTCCCCATGAAACACACACAGGACAGGTACAGCATGGGGTTAGATACAGAGTAAAGCTCCCTCTACACTGTCACTATCAAATAACTATCAAATCTCCACATCATGACGATCAAATATTCCATTGACAGATACAGCATGGGGATAGATACAGGGAAAAGCTGCCCCACATCAAACACACCCAGGACAGGTACAGCATCGGGTGAGATACAGCGTAAATCTCCCTCTACACTGTGTGTGTGAGAGAGAATGTGTGTGTGTGTGTGAGATTATGTGTGTGTCTGAGAGTGTGTGTGTGTCTCAGAGTGTGTAAGAGAGTGTGTGTGTGTGAGCTGATCTTTCTCCACACCCTATCGGTAACTGCAACACGATATTCTGCACCCTTTCCTCTCCTTCTCCCTGTGTACTCTATGTACAGAATGTTTTGTCTGTATAGCGCACAAGAAACAATACTTTTCACTGCATCCCAATTCAAATCAATCAAATCAAATCAAATTAACACGGAGAAGTTTGGACCCTGTGGGGTGACAGTTGTCTGAATACAGATTCTATCTTATTGTAACATTCAGGTACCACGTGTACTGAGCTCACCAGCGTTCTGTCTGTATTGTGTGAATCCAGTCTTGAAATATCCACTCATGTTGCTAATTCTGCCAAGACAGAAACAGAAAGAGTGTTTGAATTCTCCGTGATTAGACCCCTTAACGATAAACAACATGGTGGATGAGAGGGATAGAGAGGGAGAGGGAGAGAGAGAGAGAGAGAGGAAGAGAGAGAGATGGAGCGATGCAGAGTAACAGAGAGATAGGGAGAGGGAGCAATGCAGAGAGTAACAGTTAGACAGTGAGGAATAGAGATTAATTCAGATGGATAGTGAGTGACAGGGGAGTCCAAGACGCTACATAAGCAAGGTAAAGATTTGAAAATGGAGGAGTGTTTCTTACCCACTTTTAAAAGACAATCCACACTCACACCAGTCACATTTCACACTCTCTGCTCAGTCCTGTGTTTTGGGGGTGTTGAGTGTGGGATCAGTGTTTGCTTTTCTCAAACCGCACTGATATTCCCAACAAGGGCAAGAGGTTTCAGTGTTTAAAAATGTAAACATTTAAAAACAAAAGCAGACAGGATTTGGTTAAATCTCACGGGATCCAGGGTGAGGTAGCCAAATGGATATAAAATTGGCTGGATGACAGAAGACAGAGGGTGGGTGTAGAGGGTTGTTTTTTTGGTCAAACTGGAGGCCTGTGACCAGCGGGGTGCCTCAGGGATCGGTGCTGGGTCCACTGTTATTGGTCATCTATATTAATGATTTGGATGAGAATTTAGGAGGCATGGTTTGTAAGTTTGCAGTTGACACCAAGATTTGTGGCATAGTGGACAGTGAAGAAGGTTATCTCGGGTTGCAATGGGATCTTGATCAATTGGGCCAGTGGGTTGTTGAATGGCAGATGGAGTTTAATTTAGATGAATGCAAGGTGATACATTTTGGTGGATCGAACCAACACAGGACTTACTCAGTTAATGGTAGGGTGTTGGTGAGAGTTACAGAACAAAGGGATCTCGGGGTACAGATTGACAGCTCCTTGAAAGTGGAGTCACAGGTGGATAGAGTGGTGAAGAAGGCATTCCACATGCTTGGTTTCATTGGTCAGAACATGGAATACAGGAGTTGGGACGTCTTGTTGAAGTTGTACAAGACATTGGTAAGACCACACTTGGAATGCTGTGTATTGTTCTGGTCACCCTTATAAAAAGGAGATGATTAAGCTGGAAAGTGTGCAGAAAAGAATTACTGGGATGCTATGGGGTCCTGATGGTTTGAGTTATAATGAGAGGCTGGATATTCTGGTACTTTTTTTCCCTTGAGTTGGCTTAGTGGTGTTCTTCTAGAGGTCTCTAAAATAATGAGGGCATGGATATAGCAGCTTTATAGAACCTTAGTTAGGCCGCACTTGGAATATAGTGTTCAATTCTGATCGACACACTACCAGAAAGATGTGGAGAATTTGGAGAGGGTTCAGAAAAGATTTACCAGGATGTTGCCTGGTATGGAGGGCATTAGCTCTGAGGAGAGATTGGAGAAACTTGGTTTGTTCTCACTGGAACGACGGAGGTTGAGGGATGACCTGATAGAATTCTACAAGATTATGAGGGGCATGGACAGAGTGGATTGTCAGAAGCTTTTTACCAGGGTGGAAGATTCAAAATCTAGGGGGCATAGGTTTAAGGTGTGAGGGGCAAGGTTTAAAGGAGATGTACAAGGCAAGTTTTTTTACACAGAGGGTGGTGGGTGCCTGGAACTCGCTGCCGGGGGAGGGAGTGGAAGCAGATACGATAGTGAGTTTTACGGAACGTCTGGACAAATACATGAATAGGATGGGAATAGAGGGATACGGTCCCCGGAAGGGTAGGGGTTTTAGTTCAGTCGGGCAGCATGGTTGGTGCAGGCTTGGAGGGCCGAAGGGACTGTTCCTGTGCTGTAATTCTCTTTGTTCTTTGAGAAGCTCGTCAACATCTTTTCCAAAAGGGAGGGGAGTCTTAAACTACAAGACATAGGTTTAAGGTGAGAGGGGAGAGGGTCCAGAGGACAATTCTTTTCACACATAGGGTGGTGAGGGATTGGAACAAGCTGCCAGAGGTCGTAGTAGAAGCGGATACAATTTTATATTTTAAAAAGCATTTAGACAGTTATTCTGGTAAGATTGGTATGGAGGGATTTGGGCCAAACGCAAGGCATTTGATACGAGCTTAATGGTAAAAACTGGGTGGCAGGGAAAAGTTGGGCCAAAGGACCCATTTGTATCTGAGCTCTGTTTTCTGCCCGGAAACCATTTCTCAATCCATCCCAGTGTTTTCCAAATTTGTGGATTGGACACAGTAAATTGCCGTTTCCTGTCCAAAGCTGTGTTGGTTCGGTGGATTCAGGTAAATGTGTGGGGTTACGGGGATAGGGCTGGGTCAAGGGCCTTG
>NW_027590523.1:172500-237500 GCF_964213995.1 Mustelus asterias
ACTCTTTAGTCTCTGCTTTACAACTGACTTGTTGTGTTTGGGTGTTACTGAGAGATTGTGTCACTGAGAGGAGATCCTGGGTTTTTGCTGTGCTATTTAATTTAAATATTTTCTTGTATTTTAATTATTTTCTCTCTCTTTCCCCAAGAATTAATATTTAGATTTTACTGAGAGATTGTGTAACTGAGAAGGGGGAATCCTGGCCTCTTGTGCTATTTAATTTAAAGAATTCTTGTATTTTAATTAATTATTTTCTCTGTTCCCCAGGGATTTGAATTTTGAAGACTGCAACATGACTCGGAATCCTTGGACAAGGGGCTTTTCTCCAGAGGAGGATGGATGGACTGAGGCCTGTTCTATAGGCCGCATGTGAGTTGTTGTCTCTTTATTATCCTGATCCAGGTTTAATTTTAATCTCGCTTCCTCGGACGAACCAGTTCTGGTTCGATTGTGGGGTGGGCTGGAGTTTAAAACCCTGGGGTTAAAATATCCCGGCTTTGCAATTAGTCACAAACAGGTTAACCCTTTGCTGGGTGGCAAAGAGTGAATTAAATATCTGTAACATGAAACTGTCTAAAAGTTAGTTTTAAATCCAAGATAACAGGGATGGGAGACAGAGCGCTGTTCCTAATTGTTGAATAAAATTCATAGAGGCCTTTATAATTCAGTTTTCAGATGTTCAGACTTTCATTGTGTCCTCTCTGCAGCTTTTCCCCCATTCTGTCTATTTCTCTCTCTCTTTCTCTCCCTGTCCTTCCTCTATCTGTCTCTCTTTTTTATTCCCTCCCTCTCCCTCCCTCTTTTTCGCAGGAAGTCATATTTTGTTGGACAATCTCTCAGTAAAATCTGAGAAAGGGGAATCCTGGGCTCTTGTGCGATTTAATTTAAACATTTTCTGGTATTTTAATATATTTCTCTCTCTTTTACCCAAGAATTAATGTTTAGATTTTACTGAGAGATTGTGTAACTGAGAAAGGGGAATCCTGGGCTCTTGTGGATTAAATTTAAACATTTTCTTGTATTTAAATTAATTATATTCTATCTCTTCCCAAGGAATTCATATTTAGTTAGACAATCTCTCAGTGAAATCTTAGAAGGGGGAATCCTGGGCTCTTGTGCTATTTAATTTAAACATTTTCTTGTACTTTAATTAATTATTTTCTCTTCTCCCCAGGAATTTGAATTTTGAAGACTGCAACATGACTCGGAATCCTTGGACAAGGGGCTTTTCTCCAGAGGAGGATGGATGGACTGAGGCCTGTTCTATAGGCCGCATGTGAGTTGTCGTCTCTTTATTACCCTGATCCAGGTTTAATTTTAATCTCGCTTCCTCGGATGAACCAGTTCTGGTTCGATTGTGGGGTGTGGGGGGGCTGGAGTTTGAAACCCTGGGGTTAAAATATCCCGGCTTTGCAATTAGTTACAAACACATTAACCCTTAGGTGGGTGGCAAAGAGTAAATTAAATGTCTGTGATATGAAACTGTCTCAATTTGTTTTAAATCCAAGGTAACAGGGATGGGAGACAGAGCGCTGCTCCTAATTGTTGAATAAAATTCACAGAGGCCTTTACAATTCAGTTTTCAGAAGTTCAGAATTTCATTTCGTCCTCTCTGCAGCTTTTCCCCCATTCTGTCTATTTCCTCTCTGCTTTCTCTCTCTCCATTCCTTTCCTTCCTCTATCTGTCTCTCTTTTTTATTCCCTCTCTCTCCCTCTTTTTCCCAGGAAATAATATTTTGTTGGACAATCTCTCAGTAAAATCTGAGAAAGGGGAATCCTGGGCTCTTGTGCGATTTAATTTAAACATTTTCTGGTATTTTAATATATTTCTCTCTCTTTTACCCAAGAATTAATATTTAGATTTTACTGAGAGATTGTGTAACTGAGAAAGGGGAATCCTGGGCTCTTGTGGATTCAATTTAAACATTTTCTTGTATTTAAATTAATTATATTCTATCTCTTCCCAAGGAATTCATATTTAGTTAGACAATCTCTCAGTGAAATCTTAGAAGGGGGAATCCTGGGCTCTTGTGCTATTTAATTTAAACATTTTCTTGTACTTTAATTAATTATTTTCTCTTCTCCCCAGGAATTTGAATTTTGAAGACTGCAACATGACTCGGGATCCTTGGACAAGGGGCTTTTCTCCAGAGGAGGATGGATGGACTGAGGCCTGTTCTATAGGCTGCAAGTGAGTTGTCGTCTCTTTATTACCCTGATCCAGGTTTAAATTTAATCTCGCTTCCTCGGATGAACCAGTTCTGGTTCGATTGTCGGATGTGTGGGGGGCTGGAGTTTAAAATGCTGGGGTTAAAATATCCCGGCTTTGCAATTAGTCACAAACACGTTAACCCTTTGGTGGGTGGCAGAGTAAATTATGTATGAAACTGTCTATAAGTTTGTTTTAAATCTAAAATAACAGGGGTCGGAGACAGAGCAATGAACCTAATTGTTGAATAAAATTCACAGAGGCCTTTACAATTCAGTTTACAGATGTTCAGATTTTCATTTCATCCTCTCCACAGCTTTTCCCCCATTCTGTCTATTTCTCTCTGCTTTTCTCTCCATTTCCTTCCGCTATCTGCCTCTCTTTATTCTCTCTCTCTCCCTCTTTTTCCCAGGAATTAATATTTAGTTGGACAATCTCTCAGTAAAACCTGGAAAGGGGCAATCCTGGGATTTTGTGCTGTGTGATTTTCATTCTGGCTGTCCCGGGGGGTTTGATTTCACTGTCTCAGCCCCTCTCTGCCTCTCTCTCTCTCTCTGTATAAACTTTTCCCAAATTACAAAACACTCAACACAGCTGACTGCACCTTGTGGGATCTTGCTGGGGATTTTGTTTTAAAAAGGGTGTTTTCTCAGAGGCAGTTTAAACCTTTCAGGGGACTGTGGGGAAGTCTCCAGACTTGGGACAACACACACACAGGGTTGGGGGCTGGGGGTGGCGGGCGGGGGGGAGGTGGGCAGTCAGGTATACTGGTATTCTGGGAGACTGATATTCCCAACAAGGGCCAGAGGTCTCAGTGCTGAAACATATTAAACTGTTCAAACAGAGGCAGGCAGAAAGCCATGAGGCTTCAGAGCTCCCTGTAGATGCAAAGGTAACTCCCATTGCCAAAAAGTAGCCACATGTGAAGTGGAAACACCTTCCCTCAGCTTGTTACACACTGACCTTTCCACAAACCCCAACATGTTTACAAACACTCGCTGCAGTTTCTGCAAACTTTGTATCAAACTGCCTCCCATTCTGCTCAATACTGACCCCCTCTCAACCTGGCACTGAACTAGTGTCTGAATTGAGACAGAGACACACAGACAGAGTTTTTAAAGTTGAAAGTTTTAAAGTTTATATATTAGTGTCACAAGTAAGGCTTACATTAACACTGCAATGAAGTTACTGAGAGAGACAGAGAGAGGCAGAGACACACAGAGACAGAGACATAGATAAAGAGACAGAAAGAGACAGAGAGATAAAGAGACAGAGAGGATGTTTAAAGTTTGTTTATTCCTGTCACAAGTAAGGCTCACATTAACGCTGCAGTTACTGAGAGAGACAGAAAGAGAGAGTTTTTAAAGTTGAAAGATTTAAAGTTTATTTACTAGTGTCACAAAGCTTACATTAACACTGCAATGAAGTTACTGAGAGAGACAGAGATAGAGGGAGCCTCCAGAGTGGGTTCAGTCACACATTTATTGATCAGATACCTCTCTCTGTGACTCTTTAGCGATGAGATATTCAGCCAGGATGGTTTCACTGACCCTCTTCAGCAGGCAGATATTCCCAAATGCAGCCTCGGTCTCAGACACACACACACCACTCACACATTCCCTCTGCTCTGTCCAAGGGAATATTGTAATCCAGGAATTTCTATTTTATATTTACAGGGTGAGGGGGGGGGGAGAAACTCAACTCAAAAATCCTGCAGTCTCTCCAAGCTGCTTTTAAATTTCAATTCAAACCCTGGGCCACATGGGAAGCTGCAGAGATTGGGAAACTTACCAAACCCAGTTTGTGTGTGAGAGTGTCTGCAGCTTTTGTGTCTTTGAACTTGCGAGGGTGCCAGGGAGAGAATGTCACTGTCTTCACCTCTCTCTCTGCCTCTCTGTATAAAAAAATCACCAAATTAAACCACACTCAATAATGCGACCATACACAATTAATTATCAAATATCTGTCTCTCTCGCTTTATCTCTGTCTCTCCCCGTCTCTCTCTCTCCCTGTTCTCTCTCTCCCTGTCTCTTCTCGAGCAGAAACAGGTGGAGACAGAGAGGCAGGGAGAGAGAGGAAGAGGGAGGGATGGAAACAGCTGGAGTTATGGGTTAGATGCAGGGGGAGAGACACAGGCTGTTAGAGGGAGGGGGGGTTTCAGTGAGGGACAGGGTCTCCAGTTTAATTCTGAGGGTCCTGAGAGAGGGATTTCACTGTCTCAGCCCCTCTCTGGCTCCCTCACTCTGTATAAACAATTCCCAAATTTAAAAAACGCTCAACACAGCTGACTGCACTTTGTGGGATCTTGCTGTGCACCACAGTGATTTTAGTTTTAAAAAGGGTTACTTTTAAGGGAGTTCCGGCCTTTCTGGACATTTGGGATGATGCAGACACACACACACACAGGGTAGTGAGTGGGGAAGGGGGCTCACAGCAGGCGAGAGAGTGGGGGGTGGGGGGAGGACTGTGTCCCATCTGATTCAGGTTCACATTGCTGCTGCTGCTGTGGGATCTTGCTGTGCACACACTGGGCCTGTGGCCTTTGGCTGCACTGCAACAGCGACCGCACTTTTTATTTTCAAACAAAATCTGGCTCAGGGACCGCAAAGTGGGTTCAAGGAAAAAGCTTGAAAAGGGGTCGGGTAAATTCAAGCACTTTAATCGCCGAGGCATCGTAGGCTCTGGAGCAAGTGCTGGGGAATGGGAGGAGGATAGATTGGGATTTGATGGCCAGCATAGAGCTGGTGGGCCGAAGGGCCTGTTTCTGTGCTGTGTGACTCCAGATTCTTTTCTCTCTCTCTTTTCCCAGGAATTTCTATTTGGATGGGGGGTGGGTATAGAATTTCCCTGTCTCTGTCTCTCCAGCGTTCTTACCAATCCCAGCACCCCTCCCCTCTCTCTCTCTCCCCAGACATTCCTGTCCATATTTCATCTTTCAATAAAATGTTTAAGAAAACACCAATGTGAATTGTTGTCAATTTAATTTGGGAAGAGAGAGAGAGAGAGAGAGGAGTGGATCCCATTTCCCACACACTCTCCTGCAGTCCTCACCCACAACATTTATTTAATCTGGCCCTCACCAGGTTGTGTGTGTGGGATCTTGCTGTGCACACAGGTGGGTCTGGCTCCCTATTCCTCGCACTGTGACCGTGAGCAGAACTTTAAACAGGAAAGATGTTGGGGAGGCGGAGGAGGCAGAGAGAGAGACAGAGAAATGGAGGGAGAGCTAAACAGAGAGGGTGTGGGGGGAGGGGTGTGAGAGGGTCTCAGGAGGGGCAGGGGGAAAGAGACACAGAGTCTGGGGCTGCCCTCCTCCATCGTGGGACTGGCAGTGGGATCTTGCTGTGCAGAATTACCTTCATTGTCATTTGAATCATTCATTCATTGACTAAGGGAGGGTGGGGGTGTGATTGTGGGATTATAAATATTGTTACCACGCTGAGGTGATGTTTCCCTCTGCGCTATTTTGTAACCCCCCCAAAGAGATACACCTTGCCTCGTAATCTTAAGTGTGTGTGAGACAGGAGGAAGCTACTGGTTTTAGACAGATGTGCAGAAGGAGGTCATTCGGCCCATCTAGTCTGTACCGACCACAATCCCAACCAGGCCCTATTCCCATGACCCCACACTTTTAACCTGCTAATCCCCCTGACACTAGGGTCAATTTAACACGGCCAATCCACCGAACCCGCACAGCTTTGTGCTGTCGGAGGAATTGGTAAATTAAAGCAGGATCTGACACTCTCTGTATCAGGAACAACTAACAGGTCTTTAATTTAGACTGGGTGACAACCTTATTAAAACAATGAACAAACTGAATAAACTCCCCAGTAGAATGCTGTTCCAATGACAAGACTCACTCAGGAATAATGAAATAAATCATTACAGAATAGAGTCACTCTCAAATAATATAATACCAGGCGTCTGTTGGAAGTGTGAACTTTCTTCTGCTGCTTGGGTCTGGAATACTTTCTGAGTTGGTTTCTGCTTCTATTTAGATGGTGATGTGATGAAGCTGTATATATTACTGCAGGATTCAGTATCAGACTCTCCCTCCTTCAATCTAAAGAGGCAGCAAGGTCGCTCCCTCCCCGTTATTTCCCCCTGTCCCGGGTTTAAATACCCAGAATTTCCTCACAGTATTCCTGCAATTTGAGTGGCTTGAGGCTGTCACCAACGCTCCAATTTGAATGCAATTGGTTGTGTGTGTTTGAGAGCTTGTTTTAAAATCATTGACCCAATTCAAAGCCTGTTTTGCTCTGCTGGGACTCTGGCTGCTGCTTTGGACACAAATGTTGTAAAGTTGTCTTCTGCAGCCCTGCTTTCTGCAGTTTAAAATCCCCAGCACAAAGACACAGGCTTTCTAAAGACACAACGCTGGATGGTTCGGTTTGGTTTTCTCAGCATTTCTTTTCAATATTTACATTTGTCAAACACCAGATGTTTTACCCTAGATGCAACTTCATAACAATATTAGAGAGAGACAGAGAGAAAGAAAGGGAGAGAGAAAGACAGAGAGGGAGAGAAAGAGAGAGAGAGAGAAAGGGAGAGAGAGAGACAGAGACGGGAGAGTGAGGGAAAGCAGGAAAGGGCAGCAAGAGGTCAGGGTTGTGGGGGGGTGCAGTGAGGGGGTGGGGGAAGAGACACAGGATCTGGGGGTCTCTCGTGTGGAGGGAGAGAGAGGGAGACGTGTGGTTCCCTCATTTCCCACTCACTTTACCCCAATCCTCATTTAAAAATCACTTTGTATCTGGCCCTGCTCAGACTGTGTGTGGGATCTTGCTGTGCCCTCATGCTCTCTGTCTCCCCTCCTCCCCTCCCCATATTCCCCGCACCGTGACAGTGCCCCACATTTTAAACATAAAAAGATGGAGGGGAAGGAGGGTGGGGTAGAGAGAGGAACAGAGAAGGGGTGGGGAGTGTCGGGGGCTGAGTGGAGGGGGGTAGGGGGATAGAGACAGAGGCTCTGGGGGTGGGTGGTGTCCTCCTGCAGTGTGGGACTCCCTGTGGGATCCTGATTGCAGCATTCCCAGTCTCTGAGAGAAAGAGAGAGACAGAATGAGAAAGAGGGGGAAAGACAGAGAGAGAGAGAGAGAGAGACAGGCAGGGAGAAAGAGAGAGAGAAACAGTGTGAGGGAGAGAGAGAGAAAGACAGAGAAAGATGGAGGGAGAGAGAGAGAGAAAGATGGACGGAGAGAGAGAGAAAGGCAGACAGGGAGTGAGAGAGAAAGATGGAGGGAGTGGGAGAGAGAGAGGGGGAGAGTGAGGAGGAAAACAGGAAAAGACAGCAAGAGGTGAGGTTTGTGGGGGTGCAGTGAGGGGGTGGGGGAAGAGACACAGGATCACAGTGACCCGAGCTGGGAATTGAACCCGGGTCCCTGGAGCTGTGAGGCAGCAGCGCCAACCACTGTGCCCCCGTGTGGCCCTACATGTTATGATTCAATTCTGAGGGTCCCGGGGCGAAGGGGGGGGGGGGGGGGGTGGATTTCACAGCCTCAGCCCCTCTCTGCCTCACTCCCCCTCTGTATAAACATTTCCCAAATTAAAACACACTCAACACAGCGAACTGCACCTTCTGGGATCTTCCAGAGCACCACAGAGATTGTGTTTTAAAAAGGGTTTGGCTTCGTTTTAAGAGGGAGTTCAACCCTTTCTGGGAATTTGGGATGAGACACACAGGGTAGTGAGTGGGGAAGGGGGCTCACAGCAGGCGAGAGTGTTGGGGGTGTGTTGGGGAGGACTGTGTCCCATTTGATTCAGGTTCACATTGTTGCTGCTGCTGCTGTTGTTGTGGGATCTTGCTGTGCGCACACTGGGCCTGTGGCCTTTGCTCGCACTGCAACAGTGACCACACTTTATTAAACAAAATCTCGCTCACGGACCGCAAAGTGGGTTCAACGGAAGAAGTGTAAACGGGGTCGGGTAAATTAAAGCACTTCAATCGCCGAGGCATCGTAGGCTGTGCAGCGAGTGCTGGGGAATGGGGGGAGTATAGATTGGAATTTGATGGCCAGCATAGACCTGGTGGGCCGAAGGGCCTGTTTCTGTGCTGTGTGACTCCAGATTCTCCTCCCTCTTTTCCCAGGAATTTCTATTTGGATGGGGGGGCGTTCATAATTTCCCTGTCTCTGTCTCTCCAGCGTTCTTACCAATCCCAGCACCCCTCCCCTCTCTCTCTCCCCAGACATTCCTGTCTATATTTCATCTTTCAATAAAATGTGATGGAAAACACCAATGTGAATTTTTTGGATTTAATTTCAGGGAGGGAAAGACAGAGAGAGAGAAAGAGAGAGACAGGGAGGGAGGGAAAGACAGACAGAGACAGAGAAAGACAGGGAGTGGGGGAAGGAGAGACAGACAGAGAGAGAGAGAAAAGCAGCCGAATAAAACCTGCAGCAGCCGCTTTATTCCATCGGATTGGGGATGTGATTGTGGGTTTTCCTGCTATCTCTCTCTCTCTCCCATCTTTCTCCTTTGATTGTGAGTTATCAGGGAAGGAGAGAGAGAGAAAGGGAGGGTAACAGAGGGAGATCAAAGGCAGAGGGGCAGGGAGAGGAGACACACTGGAGGGGGGGTGGGTTAGGGGTGGGTCCTCTGCTCTGCACTCACAGCCCAGCTCCCCAGTCTCTGGGGAAAAGACCCTCACTCACACCCTCCCAGAAGGTGGGATTTGTAACCAGCGGCTGTGTGACTGAGGCTGAATCTGTGCTGTTGTGTTTGAATAGATTTTTTCCCAATATAAAGATATTGGAATGTGGCTGCTGCCACATTGCAGTGAGAGAGAGATGTGGCTTTGCAGGAGCTTCCCTCCCCATTTCCCCATGGAAATCACTGAGAAATAGCAAACGTGGCTCACAACACGTCATTATTTGAAACGGTCAGACAGAAACTTATCAGAGAGAGCATTTTAATCCCCATTCATCCCCAGACGGAGAAACAGAGCAGAGATCAGGACAGATTATCCAGAGTAAGAGAGACCGGGGCAAAGATGGGGTATTGGATATATATATAGATCTGGGGGGAAAGCAAAAGAGACACAGAGGGGGCTGGACAGGTTCAGAGATAGAGGCAGAGAAAGAGAGAAACAGCGAGAGACAGAGGGAATGGGAGAAGGGTGTGACTCTGCTCGAAGTGGAAGGTTCCCTGTTCATATCGAATGTACAAACAGCACCAATGCTGGAGTGACTTATTATTTTCATTTGCGGTGGGGGAGAGATGGAGGGGAAAGAGAGGGAGACGTGTGGTTCCCTCATTTCCCACTCACTTTACCCCAATCCTCACTTCAAAATCACTTTGTATCTGGCCGTGTTCAAGCTGTGTGTGTGTGGGATCTTGCTGTGCATTCATGCTCCGTCCCCCTGCCCCATATTCCTCACACTATGACAGAGCCCCATGCTTTAAACATAAAAAGATGGAGGGGAAGGAGGGTGGGGTAGAGAGAGAGAAACAGGGTGAACAGAGAAGGGGTGGGGAGTGTTGGGTGCTCAGTGGAGGGGGGTAGGGGGATAGAGACAGAGGCTCTGGGGGGGGGGGAGGTGTCCTCCTGCAGTGTGGGACTCCCTGTGGGATCCTGATTGCAGCATTCCCAGTCTCTCTCCCTCTCACTGTGAAGCACTCAGGAGGGAGAGGGAGCTGAAATTCAAATTCCTGAGCCTGGGGGAAAGGCTTGTTCTCAATCCCAGAGTCCTGCTTGTGTTTTTAGACAGGGCGCTGGGATTTGTGGGTGTGGATGGAGAAGATTGTTCTGTTTAACTGGGGGGTGGGAGAGAGGGGGGTTTGTTCTTTCTACCTGAGGAATAATGCAGCCTCTGTGACTAGGCCGCACTTCACGGCCTAAATCTCAGCAGCACTTTTGCATTCGCTTAATTCCCCAACAGGGTTTAAGTGGCTGAATTCAATGGTTCAATAAAATGTGAAGCAGCCGCTTCAGGGTGGGATTGTGGATTTTCCTGCCCCCCCGCCCCCCTCTCATTTCCCTTTTGATTGTGAGTTTTATTTTAAACGGTCAGACAGAAACTTAGAGAGAGCATTTCAATCCAGATTCACCTCGAGAGAGAGAAACAGAGCAGAGATCAGGACAGGTTATCCAGAGACGGGGTATTGGACAGATATAGATCTGGGGGAAGTGTGTAGGAGACGGAGAGGGAGAAACAGAGGGGGGGGGGGGCGGAGAGAGGTGACTGATAGAAGTGGGAACTTCATTGGGGCCTCCTGTGTTTATTCACTGGCCTGTCTCTGGAGTAAAGCCCCCAGAATGCTTTGATGTGTTTAATAAATTCAATATCGGGACAGTCAGGAGGCAGTTGGAAGTTCATTGCATTTGAAACTTGTTCCCATTTTGTCAGGGTTTAATAATGAGGAGGTGAAAATGAATGTTTCCCCCACCTCCCCCCAGTGAGATTGTGAATTTCAGCAAGTCCTGGGATCTTGCTGTGCCTTTTATTGTTTATAATCAGCTTTTGTTTTGTGTATAATCAAATTTCACTTTATTTTCTCTTTCTCTCTTCCAAGGAGAATTCCTTTGGAAACTTTGGCGATGCAGAGAGCGAATAGTTTTGCCGTGAGGAATCCTCGGACAAGAGCTATAACCAGAGAGAAAAATATTAATAAAAGTCCCCGTGTCTTTGTCGTTCATTTTTATTCACAGATAGACTGGTGGGGCTTTTACACGGAGGGTTAGTGGTCTGTGTGTCAGGGGGAGGGGGCATTCCCAGTGATCCCTGCACCAAGCCTCCCCCAGTACCACAGTAGGAAACAGTCCCACTGCAGGGAAGTCCATTGTCAACTTGTCCGACTACACACTTCAACCAGATGAAATCGAAGTTCTCAGCCGAGGGCTTAATTTTTGCCCCACCACCAAAATAGACCCCATCAGTCTCGCAGCAGACACAGAGGAATTCATCAGGCGAATGAGGCTGAGGGAGTTCTTCCACAAACCCCAAGAGGCCAACAACGAACACAATGAGACAGCCAATGAACTGGAACAGCCGACAGAGAGATCCGCAGTGCATCCGAAGAGGAAAGAGTCGAATTGGACTCCTCCGGAAGGCCGCTGCCCTCGACTTGACATGTATGCCCAAGCCGTCAGGAGGTGCGTCAACACCAAATTCATCAGCCGCACTCACAAGACAGCCCCGAACATCACCCAAGCACAACGTAACGCCATCCACGCTCTCAAGACCAACCGCAACATTGTCATCAAACCAGCAGACAAAGGAGGGGCCATCGTCATACTGAACAGAACGGATTACTGCAAAGAAGTGTACCGACAACTCAACAACGAGGAACACTACAGACAGTTACCTGCAGATCCGACCAAAGAACACACCCGTCAACTCAACACTCTGATCAAGACCTTTGATCCGGACCTTCAGAACACCCTCCGTGCTCTCATCCCACGTACTCCCCGCGTTGGAGATCTCTACTGCCTCCCGAAGATACACAAGGCAAACACACCCGGCCGTCCCATCGTATCGGGCAATGGGACCCTGTGCGAGAACCTCTCCGGCTATGTCGAGGGCATCCTGAAACCCATTGTACAAAGAACCCCCAGCTTTTGTCGCGACACGACGGACTTCCTACAGAAACTCGGCACACATGGAGCAGTTGAACCAGGAGTGCTCCTCGTCACAATGGATGTCTCAGCACTCTACACCAGCATCCCCCATGACGATGGCATTGCTGCAACGGCCTCAGTGCTCAGCGCCAACAACTGCCAGTTTCCAGATGCAATTTTACATCTCATCCGCTTCATCCTGGACCACAATATCTTCACCTTCAACAACCAGTTCTTCATCCAGACACACGGAACAGCCATGGGGACCAAATTTGCACCTCAATATGCCAACATCTTCATGCACAGGTTCGAACAAGACTTCTTCACCGCACGGGACCTTCAACCGGTGCTATACACTAGATACATCGATGACATTTTCTTCCTTTGGACTCATGGTGAACAATCACTGAAACAACTCTATGATGACATCAACAAGTTCCATCCCACCATCAGGCTCACCATAGACTACTCTCCGGAATCGGTTGCATTCTTGGACACGCGCATCTCCATTAAGGACGGTCACCTCAGCACCTCACTGTACCGCAAGCCCACGGATAACCTCACGATGCTCCACTTCTCCAGCTTCCACCCTAAACACGTTAAAGAAGCCATCCCCTACGGACAAGCCCTCCGTATACACAGGATCTGCTCGGATGAGGAGGATCGCAACAGACACCTCCAGACGCTGAAAGATGCCCTCATAAGAACAGGATATGGCGCTAGACTCATTGATCAACAGTTCCAACGCGCCACAGCGAAAAACCGCACCGACCTCCTCAGAAGACAAACACGGGACACAGTGGACAGAGTACCCTTCGTTGTCCAGTACTTCCCCGGAGCGGAGAAGCTACGGCATCTCCTCCGGAGCCTTCAACATGTCATTGATGAAGACGAACATCTCGCCAAGGCCATCCCCACACCCCCACTTCTTGCCTTCAAACAACCGCACAACCTCAAACAGACCATTGTCCGCAGCAAACTACCCAGCCTTCAGGAGAACAGTGACCAAGACACCACACAACCCTGCCACAGCAACCTCTGCAAGACGTGCCGGATCATCGACACAGATGCCATCATCTCACGTGAGAACACCATCCACCAGGTACACGGTACATACTCTTGCAACTCGGCCAACGTTGTCTACCTGATACGCTGCAAGAAAGGATGTCCCGAGGCATGGTACATTGGGGAAACTATGCAGACGCTGCGACAACGGATGAATGAACACCGCTCGACAATCACCAGGCAAGACTGTTCTCTTCCTGTTGGGGAGCACTTCAGCGGTCACGGGCATTCGGCCTCTGATATTCGGGTAAGCGTTCTCCAAGGCGGCCTTCGCGACACACGACAGCGCAGAGTCGCGGAGCAGAAACTGATAGCCAGGTTCCGCACACACAAGGACGGCCTCAACCGGGATATTGGGTTTATGTCACACTATTTCACATAAATATTTCTGCTTTTTTCCTCCTGAGTCTTTATCATGCGATCCTAGAATCAGAATTTATGTCACACTATTTGTAACTCCCACAGTTGCGTGGACCTGCAGAGTTTCACTGGCTGTCTTGTCTGGAGACAATACACATCTTTTTAGCCTGTCTTGATGCTCTCTCCACTCCCATTGTTTTGTTTCTTAAAGACTGGATTAGTTGTAAGTATTCGCATTCCAACCATTATTCATGTAAATTGAGTCTGTGTCTTATAAGTTCTGTTTGTGAACAGAATTCCCACTCACCTGAAGAAGGGGCTCAGAGCCTCGAAAGCTTGTGTGGCTTTTGCTACCAAATAAACCTGTTGGACTTTAACCTGGTGTTGTTAAACTTCTTACTGTGTTTACCCCAGTCCAACGCCGGCATCTCCACATCAATGTAATCCCACAGATTTCAATCCCTCTCCCTGAAGCTCTGTCTGTGCAACTCCCCCATCCTCAGAACTGTTTCTCCACATCTTTCCAATCCCGGTCTCTCCCCATCCTTTATACCTCAGCCTCTCACAATGGCAGCATCTTTCCCTTTTTCTCTCCTTCTCTCTATCTTTCACTCTCTCTCTGAAACTTTGTCACTCTGTCTTGCCAAAGCCCCACTTTCTATTTATCTCGACATCTCACTTTGTATCTCAGCCTCTCCGTCTCTCTCTCTCTCTGTGGATCATTTTATCTCAATCACAGCAGCCTCCTCTCCGTCTCTCTCTCTCTATCTCTGCTCCCCCCTCTGTCTATCTCTGCTCCCTCTCTGTGACTCATTCTGTCTGAAGTACAGCAGCATTCTCTCTCACTCCCCATCTCTATATCTTTTCACAATAACTTCATTGCAGTGTTAATGTAAGCCTACTTGTGATTAACAAATAAAATTTTAACATTAACTCTGCTTTTATTTGTCTCTTATCTCTCTCTCTATCGCTTCCCTCTCTCTATCTGCTTCCCCCTCTCTCTGATCTCTGCTTCCTTCTCTGTGAATCAGTCTGAATTACAGTCGCATCCTCCCCATCTCTCTGATCTCTGCTTCCCCCTCTCTGTGAATCATTCTGTCTGAATTACAGCAGCATTCTCTCTATCTCCATATCTCTACTTCTCTGTCTCTTATATCTCTCTCTCTCTCTGCTCTCTCGTGGGGGACGGGCCAGATCACGGGTTTGCTGTTCACAAGCAGCAAGGGCCCAGGAACGCAGAGGGAGGGAATCGGGGGCAATTCAGAGGGATTCAGCACTGCTGAAAGGGCTGACCAGAGTCAGGGGTTATCAGAGAAAGGGGGCAATGGAGGAGGGGGGAGGGGGAATCAGACAGGGGGTCTGTTGTACAGGATGGGGGTGGGGGATGTTATAACACAGGCTGCTCAGTGTCAAGGGAATTAGTCATTTGAAGGTTAATGTTTAAAATGGGCAGAGTTTCCACATCCAACTCCACCAGGAGCTGTTTACAGGGGGGTGGTGGACGGGGATGGACACGCGGAGGGGGGGGGGGTACTAATTAGAAAGGGGGGGATCTGTCAGTCCAGAGGCTGTTCACAGGGAGGGAGTGGGAATTTGCCAGGTTGAGAGGGGCGGGGGGGGGGAAAGAGGGGAACTTAGAGGGATACGGGGCTCAGAGGGAAGGATCGGGAGATTTAGAGGGATTGTGAGGAGGGACGACAGATTTGGCTGGAGTGAGGGGGGGATTGAGGGGGATTAAAGGGGGAGAGTGGAGAGGGATGTAGGGGTAGACTCAGGGATTGTGGTCGGGAATTAGAGGGATTCAGGGGGATTTAAGGGTCTCATGGGGACTTTGGGATTTAGCGGGGCTGAGAGGGAGGGAATCGGGGGGAATTGAGGGGGATTTGGGAAGAGGGGGCTTAGAGGGGAATTTCTGGGGTTCTGAGGGATACAGGAGGGATTGGGGGGTTTACGGGGATTAAAAGACATGGTTTGGTGCTCAGACAGATTGAAGGGGTGGGATTGGAGAGGGAGCAGGATTCGGGGGCAGAGGAATGTGGCGAGGGTGGGTGCGATCTCGGGAGACATTCAGGGGGGATTCCAGAGGAATCTCAGGGGCTTAGAATCTGGGGAGGGTCTGGATGGGGTAGGGAGTCAGAGGGAGATGGCGGGGGGGCGAGTCGGGGTGGAGGGAAAGGGATTGAGGGCGGGGTGGATTTATAGGGATTTGGGAGGGGGGAAATTCATAGAGGGATTTAGGGTGGGGCCTTGCATCAGGGTTAGAATTGGGGGGGGTGTCGAGCGATTCGGAGTGGGGGGGTGACTCAGAGGGATTCAGGGGTGGGGAGGACTGAGGAAGGATTGGGTGGCTTGATTTTGGCAGGGGGGGCAAAGGGAGCCTTTGGGGGGGGGCTGAGGATTTGGGGCAGGAACTTGGAGGATTCAGGGGGCTGAGAGTCAGATTGGCAGTGGGTGTCAGAGAGATTGAGCGGGGGGAGGGGGTGCTTACAGAGTCGGATTAAAGCAGATCGGGCAGAGGGACAGGGAATCAGGTGGGGGAAAGGGGAGTTTTGGGGGGGAATTAGTGGAGATTGAGGGCAGCGGGTTGAGAAGGATTGGGAGTGGCTCAGAGGGCTTTGGCGGTGAGTTCCTGAGAGAGAGTGAGTGGGGGGGTGATTAGAGTGGGATTCGGGGGCGGGGCAATTCGGGGGCGGGCAATTCGGGGGCGGGCAATTCGGGGGCGGGCAATTCGGGGGCGGGCAATCGGGGGCGGGCAATCGGGGGCGGGCAATCGGGGGGCGGGTAATCGGGGGGCGGGCAATCGGGGGGCGGGCAATCGGGGGGCGGGCAATCGGGGGGCGGGCAATCGGGGGGCGGGCAATCAGGGGCGGGCAATCGGGGGGGGCAATCCGGGGGCGGGCAATCCGGGGGCGGGCAATTGGGGGGGGCCAATTCGGGGGCGGGCAATTGGGGGGCGGGCAATTGGGGGGCGGGCAATTGGTGGGCGGGCAATCGGGGGGGGCCAATTCGGGGGCGGGCAATCGGGGGGCGGGCAATCGGGGGGTGGGCAATCGGGGGCGGGCAATCGGGGGGGGCAATCCGGGGGCGGGCAATCCGGGGGCGGGCAATTGGGGGGGGCCAATTCGGGGGCGGGCAATTGGGGGGCGGGCAATTGGGGGGCGGGCAATTGGTGGGCGGGCAATCGGGGGGGGCCAATTCGGGGGCGGGCAATCGGGGGGCGGGCAATCGGGGGGCGGGCAATCGGGGGGCGGGCAATCGGGGGGCGGGCAATCAGGGGGCGGGCAATCGGGGGGCGGGCAATCGGGGGGCGGGCAATCGGGGGGGGCAATTCGGGGGCGGGCAATTCGGGGGCGGGCAATCGGGGGGCGGGCAATCGGGGGGCGGGCAATCCGGGGGCGGGGAAACCCAGGGGGGGGGAAAACCCAGGGGGGGGGCAAAACCCAGGGGGGGGGGCAAAACCCAGGGGGGGGGCAAAACCCAGGGGGGGGCAAAACCCAGGGGGGGGGGCAAAACCCAGGGGGGGGGCAAAACCCAGGGGGGGGCAAAACCCAGGGGGGGGGGCAAAACCCAGGGGGGGGGCAAAACCCAGGGGGGGAAGAAAGTGGCGGGGAAAAGAGTGGAAGGTCTAAGGCGGAATAGTGTGATGGAAAAGACTGGGGGGGAAGACACTGAAGGGGAAGGGAGAGAGTGAAGACGAAGAGAGTGAGGAGGAGAGAGAGGGGAGGGCGAGTGGGGAAGTGTGAAGGGAGAGAGAGTAAGGGATGGAAAGTAAAGGGGAGAGTGTGAGGGCAGAGACTGAGCAGGAAGAGAGTGAAAGGGAAGGGAGTGAGGGGGGGAGAAATTAAGTGAGGAGGAAAGTGACTGGGAGGGCATGAGGGGGAGGGAGTGAGGAAAAGAGAGGGTGAGAACAAAGAACAGTACAGCACAGGAAACAGGCCCTTCGGCCCTCCAAGCCTGTGCCGCTCCTTGGTCCAACTAGACCAATCGTTTGTATCCCTCCATTCCCAGGCTGCTCATGTGACTATCCAGGTAAGTCTTAAACGATGTCAGCGTGCCTGCCTCCACCACCCTACTTGGCAGCGCATTCCAGGCCCCCACCACCCTCTGTGTAAAAAACATCCCTCGAATATCTGAGTTATACTTCGCCCCTCTCACCTTGAGCCCGTGACCCCTCGTGAACGTCACTTCTGATCTGGGAAAAAGCTTCCCACCGTTCACCTATCTATCCCCTTCATAATCTTGTACACCTCTATTAGATCTCCCCTCATTCTCCGTCTTTCCAGGGAGAACAACCCCAGTTTACCCAATCTCTCCTCATAGCTAAGACCCTCCATACCAGGCAACATCCTGGTAAACCTTCTCTGCACTCTCTCTAACGCCTCCACGTCCTTCTGGTAGTGCGGCGACCAGACTGGACGCAGTACTCCAAATGTGGCCTAACCAGCGTTCTATACAGCTGCATCATCAGACTCCAGCTTTTATACTCTATACCCCGTCCTATAAAGGCAAGCATACCATATGCCTTCTTCTCCACCTGTGTTGCCACCTTCAAGGATTTGTGGACTTGCACACCTAGGTCCCTCTGTGTTTCTATACTCCTGATGACTCTGCCATTTATTGTATAACTCCTCCCTACATTATTTCTTCCAAAATGCATCACTTCGCATTTATTCGGATTAAACTCCATCTGCCACCTCTCCGCCCAATTTTCCAGCCCATCTATATCCTGCTGTATTGCCCGACAATGCTCATCACTATCCGCAAGTCCAGCCATCTTCGTGTCATCCGCAAACTTGCTGATTACACCAGTTACACCTTCTTCCAAATCATTTATATGTATCACAAATAGCAGAGGTCCCAGTACAGAGCCCTGTGGAACACCACTGGTCACAGACCTCCAGCCGGAAAAAGACCCTTCGACCACTACCCTCTGAGGGGAAGAAAATCAGTGGGAGAGAGAGTGGAAAAGAGGGGAAAGTGTGAGGGAGGCAGAGTTTGCAAGGGGGAGGGAGAGAGAGGGCAAGAGTAGGGGGAGAGAATGAGGGAGGAGGAGGGAGGGAGAGGGCGAGGGCGTTTTTTCACTCACTTTCCTGCAATTCTTCCCGGTTGCTCCACCTATTTGCTTCGGTGTTGCATCTTGCTGGAGAGGATTGTCCACATTCACATTGGGAGGGGGGAGAAAACTGTTCTCTGTCCCCGAGGTTTAATGCAGCCTCTGGGACTAGGCCTTAATTCAAGGCCTAATCTCAGAGGGCCCTCAGAGTGTCCTTTTGTATTTGCTTCATCCCCGAACAGCGTCTGTGCTGAAGTGGGAGAACTCGATGGTTAAAAACAAAATAATTCATTTAATTCAGGATGTGATTGTGGGTTTTCCTGCTCTCTCTCTCTCTCTCTCTGTCTCCCATCGTTCTCCTTTGATTGTGAGTTATCAGTGAGAGAAATGGGAAATGGAGGGTAACAGTGAGGGGCGGGGGGACGGGAGGGTAACAGAGCAGTTTGCTTGTGGGATCTTGCTGTGTGTATTTTCCCTGCAGCCTATCCTGCTGGGAGACCGTGGTTCCGTTCCCCAAATTCAGTGTACTGACAACTGACTGTGATTGCTTCCATCTCCCACCACTGCCCCCAGCCTCATTTCTCAATGTGAATCAGTGATCAACACAAACAGTGGTCACAGGGTGACATGATTTAAAATGGTCAGACAGACACCTTTCAGAGAGCATTTCAATCCAGATTCATCGTCAGAGAGAGAGAGATTATCCAGAGCAGGCGAGAGAGAGAGAGAGAGAGGAGGGTGATGGGTTCGTACAGAGATAGGGGGAGATAAACAGGCAGAGAGAGGGAGAGAGAACAGAGATAGATCATCAAGTGCAGGAGAGAGAGAGAAGAGGGGGGTGGATAGGGACAGAGATGGTGGAGGTAAAAGAGAGAGGGAATTAGAGAGAGAGAAACAGAGAGGAGTGACTGTGCTGGAAGTGGAAGATTCCCTGTTCATGTCAAATGTACAAACAGCACCAAATCTGGAGTGACGTCCCCTTATTTTAACTGGGGAGGGGTGGAAGGAAGAGGGGCGGAGAGAGGGAGAGGTGTGGTCCCTCATTCCCACTGACTTCACCTCAATCCTCACTTAAATATCACATTGTATCTGGCCATGTTCAGACTGTGTGGGATCTTGCTGTGCACTCATGCTCTGTGCCTCCTCCCTGCCCCATATTCCTCACACTGTATCAGTGTCCACAGTTGAAACATAAAAGATTGAGGGAAAGGAGGGTGGGGCGGCACGGTAGCACAGTGGTTAGCACTGCTGCTTCACAGCTCCAGGGTCCCGGGTTCGATTCCCGGCTCGGGTCACTGTCTGTGTGGAGTTTGCACATTCTCCTCGTGTCTGCGTGGGTTTCCTCCGGGTGCTCCGGTTTCCTCCCACAGTCCAAAGATGTGCGGGTTAGGTTGATTGGCCATGCTAAAATTGCCCCTTAGTGTCCTGGGTTGCGTAGATTAGAGGGATTAGTGGGTAAAATATGTAGGGATATGGGAGTAGGACCTGGGTGGCATTGTGGTCGGTGCAGACTCGATGGGCCGAATGGCCTCTTTCTGTACTGTAGGGTTTCTATGATTTCTATGATTTATATGATATAGAGAGGAACAGGGTAAGGCAGAGCTGCAGAGAGGGCGTTTCGATCGAGTTCTCACAGGGGCTTGGAATGAAAAAGGCTGCGATTGGGACCCGGTTTAATTGGCCAATTGGACAGTGCCTGTGTTTTACTCTCAGTAATGTCACGGTGCTGTGTGAGAGCTCAGGGCAGCGCTTCAATCTACTTTTACTGAGTTTCTGTTTGTAACATTCTCAGTCTCCCTCTCACTGCGAAGCACTCGGGAGGGAGAGGGAGCTGAAATTCACATTCCTGAGCCTGGGGAAAGGCCTGTTCTCCATCCCAGAGTCCTCCTTGTGTTCTTAGACAAGGCACTGGGATTTGTGGAAGGAAAGGATTGTTCTGTTTCACTGGGCCTCAATTCAAGGCCTGTGTGACTAGGCCTCAATTCAAGGCCTGGGTGACTCGGCCTCAATTCAAGGCCTGTGTGACCTGGCCTCAATTCAAGGCCTGTGTGACTAGGCCTCAATTCAAGGCCTGTGTGGCTAGGCCTCAATTCAAGGCCTATTCTCAGGGGCACCTTTGCATTCCCTTAATTCCCGAACAGGGTTTAAGTGGCTGAATTCAATGGTTCAATAAAATGTGCAGCAGCCACTTCAGGGTGGGATTGTGGGTTTTCCATGCTCCCCCTCCCACTGTTCTCTTCTCATTCTGAGCTTTAAAACATGATGCACAGCGTACATCATTATTTTAAACGGTCAGACAGAAACGTATCAGAGAGAGCACTTCATTCCAGATTCACGCTGAGATAGAGAAACAGCAGAGATCAGGACAGATTATCCAGAGCAGAAGAGGGAGGGGTGCAGAGATTGTGTATTGGATAGGTCTAGATCTGGGGGGAGAGTGAAAGAGACAGAGAGGGGGGCGGGGGTGATAGAAGCTTCATTGCTGAGATTGAATGTATTGATATCGAATGAGGGAGATTCTCAGTGTTGGTGCGGTTTGTAAAATGAGTCAGAAGCACAGCTGGAGGTGGGGTTAAACGCAGAGGGAGAGACACAGATCAGGGAAGGGATGGGGGAGTGGGGAGCCTCCCTTGTTTCTTTACTGCCCAGCCTCTGGAGTAAAGCCCCCACCCACTCCGCCCACCAAAAATGTTTTGATGTCTTTAATTAATTTAATACTGGGACAGTCACCAGGCATTTGCACCTTCATTTCATTTTGAAATCTGTTCCCCTTTGGTCAGAGTTTAATAATGGGAAGGATGTGGAAATGAATGTTTTCTCCCCGCACCCCAGAGAAAACAAGGCTGAGAGGAGACTTGATAGAGAGATTCAAGATCCTCAGAGGTATGGACTGGTTAAAGAACAAAAGAACAAAGAACAATACAGCACAGGAACAGGCCCTTCGGCCCTCCAAGCCCGCGCCGCTCCCCGGTCCAGGATTGAATCCTGAATCCAGGATCCCCGCCCAATTTTCCAGCCTATCTACATACTAATATCCTATCCACCGAGCTGTCCCTCACAGCTACGATGCTTTGTTCATTACAACCTATTAACTCACCCCCACCCCCCCATTCCAGACCATGTGATCCCCAGGGAGAGGCGAAAACCCAGAGTGAAAAACCCCAGGGCCAATATGGGGAAAAAAAAAAATCTGGGAAATTCCTCTCCGACCCCCTGAGGCGATCGAAACGAGTCCAGGAGATCACAATGGCCCTGATCGGAAAATGCTTCCCAACCCTAGTCATTTCCACTTCCATGAACACCATATGAATTCCCTGCCCCCGAGACAGGTTCCCAACTATCCGCAGTCTCGCTCTGTACTGGCACCAGCAAGATGATCATAGAATGAAGCCTTGAAACGAGAAACAAGGAACAATTAGCCCGCGCCGCTCCCTGGTCCAAACTAGACCACTCTTTTGTATCCCTCCATTCCCACTCCGGTCATATAGCTGTCTAGATAAGTCTTAAACGTTCCCAATGTGTCCGCCTCCACCACCTTGCCCGGCAACACATTCCAGGCCCCCACGACCCTCTGTGTGAAATATGTCCTTCTGATATCTGTGTTAAACCTCCCCCCCTTCAAAGAACAAAGAACAGTACAGCACAGGAAACAGGCGTTCGGCCCTCCAAGCCTGTGCCGCTCCTTGGTCCAACTAGTCCAAATAAAGAGTGAGAAAATCTTCCCTCTCAAGAGATGGTCAGGAAAAAGAGGGTACAGATTATTAATGATGGGGAAATGGATCAGAAGTGAAGTGTGTAAAATCAATTCACCGAGAGGCTGCTTGGAACCTGGAATAATCTTCCTGAAATCCTGTTCCAGTATTCAATAAGATGATGGCTGATCTGTGATCTAACTCTCTACCTCTTTACCCCTTGGACTAAGGGAAATCTATCAACACCAGATTAAAAATAATAACAAGTGACTGAGCATCAATAGCCATTTGCAGAAGATTGTTTCAAACTAACTCCACACCACATCTGGCAATGATTTCATTCCCACATTTCTAAAATCCTAAACTGAGGCTACATCCAAATGTCCCCAAATCCTGGAGTTCCCAGCCAGCAGAAAAACGTGTTCTTTATCAGCCTCTCCCTTTCCCTCATTATTTTCAATGTTTGATTAAATCAGGCTCTAATTTAAATTCCAGCGGTTAAGAATAATGTTTAATCTGCACTGTTCATCAAATGTTCCCAACACAAATACTGTAATGGGCTAAATACAGAGTAAAATTCCCTCTGCTCTGTCCAAGGAATGTTTCATCACAGGTTTTTATTAGTTTAGGAAAAACAGGAATCAAATTGCTCAGCATCCCAGTGTGGCCTCCTGTTTATTTCAATCAGCCCTTCACATTCAAACATGAAGTTGAAGCTTCGAATACTGTCTGTGGCAGCGTTTGTGGATTCAGTTGTTCTCCTGCTTTTTCACTTGTCTGAAGGATTTGAATTATAGACATTGTTTAATCATTCCTTTCTCTCAGCACATGGAACTTGTGAATCTTCAAGGCAGACAATCTCATGTAATTAACAACAAACTGCATCTTTATTCATCCATCATTTCCAATCTCTGAATAGATCACACACATTTTCAGAATGCAGGAAGCTCTCAATGGAAACTGCTTCCAATTATTCCCCAATACAATTGTTCACACTTTACTGTAAACTGCATTCCACTGACATTCCCAAAGCAGCCACAGAAAAGTGACTGGTTATTTTAAACACTGAACCTGAACTATTTGAGCTGATGATTGACTCACATTGTACAGAAATGTTGAGTCTGTTTTGATGAGAGTGAACATATTAACATTGTAACATGAAGACAGCCTCCGTACTGAGATTAACCACATTTACAACAATTCCGCAATATCAGATCCATTGCTGTGTGTATTGTGCGAATTCAGCTGTGAAATATCTGGACATTTGGAGCTTCCACTGTTTCTGTCATTTCATCATTTATTAAAGTACGTTGTTCTATCCCTTTTAAATCTAAGTTGTGTCGGTTAACATTTCCCTGAACTCAAACCAGTTTTGTCAATTTACAAAATATGAATAACTTTGCAATTTGATGTTTCCAGCGATGCTGCTGACAATGCTGGATCATTGTTTGTGTCATTGGCCAGGATGTTTCGCATTCTGTCACATTAAATGGTTCAAAAAATATGACAAAACTGCAGATATCTTTCTGTGGCTGCGTGGGGAGGGAAGGGGGGTGACAGCATGCATCTGTATCAATATATTTAAATCTCAAATATGTGTAGGCCATTTAACCCATCGAGCCTGCTCCACCACTCACACACACACAGACATAAACACACAGAGACAGACACTCACACACACACACACACACACACACACTCAGACACACATTCACAGACACACACACTCAGACGCAAACACAAGGAGACACACACACAACAGAGAGACACAGACACACATTCACAGACACACATACACACAGACACAAACTCACAGACACACATTCACAGATGCACACTCATGGACACACACACACTCATTCACAGAGACACCCATAGTAATAAACACACACACACACACTCACAGTGACATACATTCACTCACGTGCAGACACACATTCACACACACATGCACACAGAAATACACACACAGATACAGACACACACAGAAACACATTGAAATACACCCACACGCTCACACACACACAAACACATGCACACAGTTGGAAACTCTCTCACACAGACACACAGAAATACAGAAACATAAGCGCACCGACGCTCACACACATTCATTCCGTTTTTTTGACTCCTCAATGCTCCAGCTAAAAAGTACTGGGATCGGAACTCGAGACGGGGGCGGCACGGTCGCACAGTGGTTATCACTGCTGCCTCACAGCACCAGGAACATGGGTTCGATGGAGAGATCCAAACTCACACCACACCCTGATGTGGCAAAGGGGACACCAGGCCGAGCTACAGAGTTGGATGTAAAGAACAGCGGTGTGTGTTTGATTCTGGTGATGCACACACTCCGAGCCAGTATTGAATAATTCTGAGACAGAGAGACAGCAGATTGAGACCGTGTGACACATTGGGCCTTTCAATCTCCCATAACAATCCCCCCTCTCTCTCTAATATGATCTCCCTGTGTGTGTGAATAGAGGGTTCTTAGAGTGAGTGTCCACTGATTCCTGAGGGTAGCAGGACAGCTCGATAAGGTGGTTTCGACTGGCAGACGGAATACTTTCCTTTACTGGCCGATGTATAGAATACCAGAGCAGGGCAGGTTCTGCTTGAGCTATATCAAAGATGTGCAGTTGAGGTTGACTCGCCATGGTAAATTGCCCCTTAGTGTCAGGGGGATTAGCAGGGTAAATATGTGGGGTAACAGGAATAGGGCCTGGGTGGGATTGTTGACGGTTCAGGCACAATGGGCCGAATGGCCTCCTTCAGTACTGTAGCGTTTCTATATTTACAGAGGAAGTTATCAATTGTGGCACAGATTCCAAAAGCAGGGAAGTCATTTCAGGGAAGTTATTTCCATTTCTTCAGTTTTATCAACATTAACTTTGTAACCTGAGTAATCGCCAAACTTTATAATATTCTCTTTTCAGAAAGAATACGGATGTTGTAGGATCTGATAAATATAGCAGGATGTCATCAGAATATGTCAATTTGTGCTCTTCTTCTCCAGCTAGAACACCTTTTATGTCCTGACTGTCTCTCACCACTTGTGCTCAGGATTCTATGCACATAGTGAACAGAAGGGGGGACAGAGGACAATCCTGTCTTGTCCTCCTCTTGAGTCCAAAGACTTCAGAAATATGACCATTCGCTCTGACAGAGGCCTGTGGATTTGAATAAAGGATCCGGACCCATCTTACAAAGTTGGGTCCAAAACCTCAGGCCGTCTGAAGTCTGAAATAGGAACACCCATGATTCCTGGTCAAAGGCCTTTTCAGCGTCGGAAGATAAGACCATGGTCTCAACTCCACGACCTTGGGCATGAGTCATGATGTAAAGGAGCCTGTGGAGATTGTCCCCAGAGTAATGCCCTGTTCTACTCGTTTGGTCTGGGTTTATGATCTCAGTTTTTATCCTATGGATAATATAGATATTATTATCTATATCGATAACATAGTACAGATATTAGATATTGAAAATTGAGTACAGCGACACAAAAAGCAGCACTCAGCAGCATTTGATGGACTCCCTCACAATGGCCTTTGAGTTGTTCTGAAAGCAAACTATCAAGAGCTCTACGCGCCGTTGTGAGGGAGGCCATCAAAAGCTGACGAGTGCTGCTTTTTGTGTGGCTGTACTCAATTTTCAATTTAATTCAATCCATTTTAATATATTTTTCTTCCTTTTGGAACAGCAAATGAGATGATGCAACCTCTGAAACACACCATCACTCAGCCCCAGTAATGTCAGGGGTGAGGGACCTCTTGCTGCATTGAGTTGTTGATGGTGTTGAGATTGTTGAAGGGTCCAGTGCCTGGAGCTGGGAGCGGACACAAACTCCCCGTCCATTCAAACTGGCCACTGCAGCCACTTGGGGACATCATTGCAGGCCGCCGTGTGATTGGCTGCTGGCTGCTTTGTGATGTCACCTGGAGACAGGTCATCACCCCTGGTTACGGCCAATCAGTTTGGGGTCACTCTGGGAGGTTGGGTTTCAGGGCTGGTCTGATGCCAGCTACAGAGGATGCTGCCATGTCAGGCATGGCACACATCAGTTAGAATATGGATCTTATTCAGTATGGACATTGCACAGAGAAGGGATTGTGACTGTCGGTGACAGCAGCCCGAGCGAAGCAGCAGATTCTGGAGAAATCTGAGCACAACCACTGCTGGTTTGAGGTTAGTTATTGGTTTGAGTAAAAACAATTCAACTCATCCTGACTACAGCCAGGGAAGAGATCCAGACACGACACATCAGGAAAAACATTAAACTGCTTTTCTGACCACAGTCTCTGAAAACTCAGGACACCACAAGAAGAATCCGTCCATTCTGGTGACAAACCAAGGAGCAGACGATTCTCTCCCTGAACCTCAACCCACACAGGAACTGAGTGTTCATCGATTGAAGAAACGTCCAGAAACCAACTTCATCCTTTCAAGGGGATCCCAACAAACATCTTCTACCCCGGCTGTCAAAACCCCTTCACTGATCCTTCACTAAAGGAGATCTCTCATCGGGACTGCAACTTCGATTATCAGATTACAGCAGAGAAGTGGTGTGGGAACATCTCCTTTTTTACTCCTGTAACCTTTCTAGAGTGAGTTAGTGAGTGAATGTGAGACTGTGAAGTAGCATCAGTTTCTTGGTTATTTAGCTTTTTGTTTTTTAAAAATTGTTTTTGATACAAAAATGGAAATAAATGAATATAATCTGAGCTGTTTTGTGCTGGATGACATAGATTGGGGAAGGGTACAAGATGTTTGGGAAGGACAGGAAGTAAGGAAAAGGTGGAGGAGGACTAGCTCTATTAATTAATGATGGTGTTAACACAATAGAGAGGGATGGACTGAGCTCAGGAAACCTGGATGGAGAAACGGTTCAGGAAGAAATTTATGAGAAACGATAAAGGGAAGAAGTCTCTTGTGGGATTGACAGGCCCCTAAACAGTAACCACACAGGAGGAACAAGATATAAAGGAGTTTGTCAGAAAGAGATGGCGATTATCATTCCGGATTTTAATCTAGATAAAGACAGAAATCAGACAGATAAAGGTAGCCTAGGTAAGGAATTGATAACTATTTTCAGGATAGTTTATTAGAACAACATGTTTTGCCACCTACGAGAGAGCAGGCTATACTAGACCTGGGAAAGGACACAATAAGGATTAATTAATGACCTGATAGTGGAGGCACCCTGAGATAACAGCCATCATAATGTGATGGAATTTAGCATTCATTTTGAGGAAGGATCTGAGTCTAATATTCTAAACTGAAATAAGTTTTATATTTCACAGTCCACAGACTAGATATATTCAAACAAGAATGATAAATTCCCGGGGAGGGCCCACCCGAGGGCCCACCCTCTGTGGTTAGTTAGAACAGATAAAGACAGTATCAAAGTTAAAGATAAAACATATTTGAGTGACAGATCAGAAGATTTGGCAGAATATCAAACATAGTAAAGAATGACTGAAAGATGAACAAGGAGGGGAAGTTTAGGGTTCAGTAGAAAGCTCGCCACAAATCTGAAGACAGATGTTGAGAGTTTCCACAGATATTTTAAACAGAAATGACTGAAAGTGAGTGTTTGTCCACAGAAAGTGAGCCTGTAGAATTAATAATGGAAAATAAGGATATGACATGCGAATTGAACAGATACTTTGAATTGGTCTTTACAATCGAAGAAACAAGTAACACCCACCCTGCCCTATGATGTTGAGAGACCTTGTTTCAGTTATGTCAACGTTCTCCAATGATTGGATATGACGCTTAAGGCAGGGGGTGGTTGTTTTCCATGTGTTACCGTGTTTTCCTGTAAGCAGTTCTTACCATGTTTACATGTTTGTTCCAATGCCTGCATAATGTTTAAAATTGTGTACATATGGTGTTAATGAGAGTTTTTGAAATTAAAGGGGAGGAGTGTTATATATGTCGTTTGGGGTGTTATGCCCCTTTAAGAGACCGGGATAGGTGACCCAGGGAACAAGCTGGGGAAGCAGTATTAGAATGACTATGCAACTATGAAGACGTTAAGTAAACTATTCCTTGTTTTAATTATACTGACCTAAATGGTTGTGTTTTTATTGTGTATAATTAGATGGAAACATAATAGTTGGGCCTGGGACACTACCCTGAGGAACTCCTGCAGTGATGTCTTGGAGCTGAGATGACTGAGCCCCATAACCACAACCATCTTCCCATGTGTCAGGTTTGACTCCAACCAGTACAGAATCCCTTTAAGAAGCACTGTCTGTGATCTTTCCCCATCATTCTGTCACTCTCATCAGAAATTAGTTTACAACAAGATTCTGAACTTTTACTTCAATCCTAAACCCCAAATCTATCCAATACAGCCACACAGATAGTGCCACACAGCACTCACTGTGAAGATGGGACTTTATCTACACAAGGAGTGTGCAATGGTCACTCCTACCACTGCTGTCATGGAGAGATGTATTTGTGGCAGGCAGGTTGGTGAGGAAGGGGTCTTGTATGTTTTCCCTCTTGTTGTTCCCTTCACTTGCCACAGACACTCTGTGTCCTTTAGCGCTCGGCCAGCTCAATGTGTGCATGTGTGAGAGAGAGAAAGAGGAGGCTGTGTGTGTGTGAGAGAGAAAGAGGAGGCTGTGTGTGTGTGTGTGAGAGAAAGAGGAGGCTGTGCGTGTGTGTGAGAGAAAGAGGAGGCTGTGTGTGTGTGAGAGAGAAAGAGGAGGCTGTGTGTGTGAGAGAGAGAGAAAGAGGAGGCTGTGTGTGTGAGAGAGAGAAAGAGGAGGCTGTGTGTGTGAGAGAGAGAAAGAGGAGGCTGTGTGTGTGTGTGAGAGAGAAAGAGGAGGCTGTGTGTGTGAGAGAGAGAGAAAGAGGAGGCTGTGTGTGTGTGAGAGAGAAAGAGGAGGCTGTGTGTGTGTGTGAGAGAGAAAGAGGAGGCTGTGTGTGTGTGAGAGAGAGAGAAAGAGGAGGCTGTGTGTGTGAGAGAGAGAGAAAGAGGAGGCTGTGTGTGTATGAGAGAGAAAGAGGAGGCTGTGTGTGTGTATGAGAGAGAAAGAGGAGGCTGTGTGTGTGTGAGAGAGAAAGAGGAGGCTGTGTGTGTGTGAGGGAGAGAAAGAGGAGGCTGTGTGTGTGTGAGAGAGAAAGAGGAGGCTGGGTGTGTGAGAAAGAGGAGGCTGTGTGTGTGTGAGAGAGAGAAAGAGGAGGCTGTGTGTGTGTGAGAGAGAAAGAGGAGGCTGTGTGTGTGAGAGAGAGAGGTGAGGGACTGGAGTCAGTGTGTGTGAATTGTCAGAGTGTGTGTGTGTCTGTGAGATAGAGTGGAGTCAGTGTGAATGTCTGTGTGTGAGAGAGAGACAAGAGTTGCAATGTGTGTGTGAGTGAGAGTGTGAATGTGTGAGATAGAGGAGAGCTGGTATATTTGTGTGTGTGTGTGTGTGTGGGAGAGAGGAGTGAGATTGGGATCAGTTTGTGAGCATACATGTGTGAGAGAAACACTGTGTGTGTGTGTGTGTGTGTGTGTGATAGAGAGGTGAGCGCATGTATGTGTCAGAATGAGGGATGCGAGTGAGAGAGATTCAGTGCGTATGGCTGTGTGTGTGTGTGTGTGTAATAAAGAAAGAGGTGTGTCTGTGTGAGAGAGAGATGACAGAGTTAGTGTGGGGGGGCCAGTCCGTGCTGCGCGCCGGGTTGGGTAGGGACACTGGGGATCAGCTTGTTAGTGTGTGTCTGTTTGTGTGTGAGCAAGGAGGAGAGTCTTTCTTTATATCACACACACCCCCCTATCCACAGAATCTCTCCCCCTCTCTCACTCACACCCATCATTCTGACTCACACATGGAAGCACTCAACTCTCTATCACACTCACACACACACGCGCGAGAGTGTGTGTGCGTGTGAGAGAGAATGTGCATGTCAGAGAGTGTGTGAGAGTGTGAGTTTGAAAGAATGTGTGGGAGTGTGTGTGTGCGTGAGAGAGTGTGGGCGTCAGAGAGTATGTGCGTGCGAGAGAGAGTGTGTGCGTGCGAGAGAGAGAGTGTGTGTGTGGGAGAGAGTGTTTGTGTGCGAGAGAGAGTGTGCGTGTGTGAGAGAGTGTGTGTGTGTGAGAGAGAGTGTGTGTGTGGGAGAGAGTGTGTGTGGGCGTGAGAGAGTGCGTGCGAGAGAGAGTGTGTGTGTGAGAGAGCGTGTGCGTGTGAGAGTGTGCGTGTGAGAGTGAGTGTGAGTTTGTCTAAAACAGTGTGTGAGAGTGTGTGCGTGTGAGAGAGAGTGTGTGCGTGTGAGAGAGAGTGTGCGTGTAAGAGTGTGCGTGTGAGATAGTGAGTGTGAGTTTGTCTGAAAGAGTGTGTGGGAGAGAGTGTGTGTGTGCGTGTGACAGTGTGGGCGTAAGAGAGTATGTGCCTGAGAGAATGTGTGCTTGATTGTGTGTGAGGGAGAGCATGTGTGAGGGAGAGCGTGTGTGACAGTGAGCATATGTGAGGGTGAGCATGTGTGAGGGTGAGCATGTGTGTGTGAGAGTGATGTGTGTGCATGTGACAGCGTGTGTGCATGTCTGACAGTGTGTCCATGTGCGAGACTGTGTGTGTGTGCCAGAGAGTGTGTGTGTGCGAGAGAGAGTGTGCGCAAGAGTGTGCGAGAGAGAGTGTGTGCAAGAGAGCGTGTGTGTGTGAGAGAACATGTGTGTGAGAGAGTATGTGTGTAGGAGAGATGTGTGCGTGAGAGTGTGAGAGAGAGAATGTGTGTGTGAGGGAGAGCGCGTGTGCAAGAAAGAGGAGTGTGTGTGTGCGTGTGTGTTTATGTAAGAGTGAGAAGTATGTTTGCGTGTGTATCTCTTCGTATGTGTAAATGTAAGAGTGTGTTTGTGTGTGTTTACATGTGAGGAAGTTGGAGGTGTTTGTGAGTGAGTGATAATGTTTTGGATAACTCTCACTCTGAGGGTTCACATCCACCCTCATTGCCACACACCAACACACACTCACACCCGCTGAAATTGGGAGTGAGACGGACAGACACACACTCTCCCCCGAATGGTCATCATTATTTATTACTCATGTTTTAACATTATCAATTTATTGCTTCAAAATTGTTTGTTCATTGCCCAGCAAGATGTTTCTGTTTATATTTGAGCTTTATTTTGGAACTCATGTTTAATGTTGTGCCAATCTTTTTCTTTCCAATATCTGTTCATCGGCCCATTGAGTGAGAAAATAACTGAACCTGGCTCCACACAAGAAGGTTGGAGCAGCCGGTAACCACTGGACCAGAGGAGGAGATTGCAGGTCTCTCACCTTCCTTTCTCAGACGGGCTGGAACAGAGATAATGAAGACACAGAAACATACGCTGACCATCCTCCAGAGGAGCTGCTAGATCTTGGCTGGCTCTTTGCTGACAGAGTTTATGAGAAGGAAGTTGTTGCAGAAACAAGTGATCTGCTGGAAGAGGAGCTCCTGGTTCTTTGTCTCCACTGTCAACGCAGACGCAATCTCTCTGGTCTTGAGGAGTTTGCTCCAATTGCTGAAGGAGTCATGGGAAAGATCAGCGGCCAGATGGCAGCAGTGGCCAGAAGCTGCTTTCCCGCTCCACCAAGGTGTTTGTGCCCCAGGAAAAGGACAAGTGAAGGCAAATGTCCACAACTGGCGGCAAGAGAGCAAGAGCACTGTTGGAGATTGAAGACTCGGGGGACAGTGACCCCCGGGGGGTGGTGGAGGGGGTGGAGGGGAGAGGAGCTGGACACAAACTACAAAATACAGGAGGGAGGGGAGTTACATTCGTATTATCTGTGATTTTCATTTACAATTAGTTTGATTCTGTTGTCTGGTCTGCGCTAGTTTTAAGTTAAATCTGTTCCACATGTGACGTGTTTTATATGCTATTGAGTCTTGTAAATAAAAGGTTAATCCTGCTGCTCAGTAATTGGTGCGAATGTTCCTCATTTTACAACCTGGATAACTGTATTTATTCACAATTAAGTGCTATTAAAGTCAGTTAATAATCGGATTCATGTGTGTTTTCTCGTGAAGTTTTATTAAATCAGTCTATATTTCAACAATTGCCGACCTAAATTCTCAATGGAATTTCACAATTCACTCCCTTTCATTTGAGTTGTTAGATTCACTCAACCTGTGATGTGAGACATGCAACTCCGCCTGGGAGTTCACTCCCTCCCGCTGCAGCTTGACAGACATGTCCATCGTTATGGTGGGGAATGCGGAATAGTCTGTATTTTGTCGAGTGTTCGCCGAGGTTCATGACACCAGACGGGACTTTCATGGTCACCTTACACAACGTAGGTTCCGGAATAATGACCATGAAATCGCCGTCTCGTGTCAAAAGCAAACTATTTGGTCCAATACAAACCTCACTCCCCAACCTCTCTATCCCCCTCCCCAGCAACTACCTGAAGCTAAATTAATGTCACAACATTACTGCCATCTTTTACCCAAAACTTAGCTTCAGACCCTGTCCCTCTATATTTAACCAGCCCGTCTCTGACATCTCCTCCAGTCACACAACCCTGTGAGATGTCTGCACCGCTCTAATTGTGGCATCATGAGCGTTCCACATGCAACATGACTTGCAGCGATAAACTCTCATCTCCAACATTTCAATTGAAATTTCAAAGCTCAATGGCTTTGAAGCCGAATGGTCCAGATTGCCATGGCCTTCAATGTGAACAGGTTGTTAGTGATGTCACTACAGAGGTTGCCTAGGAAACAATGACTGAACACAGGGGGTGAATGTGAGAAGCTGAAGTTTCCACTTGAAGACATTCCCAGTGTCTCTGAGCAGCTGAACTGGGGAAGCCTTTGGGCAGAGACTGTGCTGCTGCTATTGCCCTTCCCGGCCACCAGGCGTCGCTGTAACGCTCCCGGGGGCTGCCTGTGCGCATGTGCGGGGCGGGAATGCTCCCAGAGGTCAGCGCGCGGGACGCCGCCGCATTGATGCCGTCTCCCCTGGCAACCGCAAGATGGTCGCCGCCGCCGCCTCCCTTGGCAAGGGAATATGGCCGCTGGCCGTCTCCCTTGGCAACGCAAAATGGCCGCCGGCGGGGGGGGGTGTCATTGCGGCGCGTGCGCAGTGAGGTCTGTCTGCAGCCATTGTCCAGGTTGCCCCCAGTGGATGGGGTTGGGATTGTGCAGCAGATGGAGCAACAATCCCAGTTTCAATAGGGGGACAGAAGCTGCAATGCTGCCCCCTGTTGGTCACTTCTCCCAGTCTCAGCATTGCAGAGTGTTTAAACAAGAGTGCATTGTCACAGCAGCACCTTGACCTTCAGTTTCACTTTATTTATTAGTCTCAGAAGTAGGCTTACATTAACACTGCAATGAAGTTACTGTGAGAATCCCCTAGTCGCCCACACTCCGGCGCCTGTTCGGGTTACACTGAGGGAGAATTTAGCACGGCCAATTCACCCTAACCAGCACATCTTTCAGACTGTGGGAGGAAACCGGAGCACCCGGAGGAAACCCACGCAGACACGGGGAGGGGACAGCCCGGGGGAAAGCTCCATTCCAACTGTCCCTGGAGTGTCAGATTAACCTGGGTCACTCACGCACCCCCGGCTAAGACTCACCTCCCTCAGACAGTGAGACCCTCCTGTATCACTCACCTTACTTAAGCCGGTCAGCTTAACGTCTGTAGTAGGGAAAATGCTGGAATCCATTATTAAAGAGGAGATAGCAGGGCATCTGGATAGAAATGGTTCGATCAATCAGACGCAGCATGGATTCATGAGGGGAAAGTCGTGCTTGACGAACATGTTGGATTTTTATGAAGATGTGACTAGGGCGGTTGATGGAGGAGAACCGGTGGATGCGGTGTTTTTGGATTTCCAAAAGGCGTTTGATAAGGTGCCCCATAAAAGGCTACTGAAGAAGATTAGGGCACACGGAGTTGGGGGTAGTGTGTTAAAGTGGATTGGGGACTGGCTATCCGACAGGAAGCAAAGAGTCGGAATAAATGGGTGTTTTTCCGGTTGGAGGAAGGTAACTAGTGGCGTGCCGCAGGGATCGGTACTCGGGCCGCAACTGTTTACCATTTATATAGATGATCTGGAGGAGGGGACGGAGTGTAGGGTAACGAAGTTTGCAGACGACACAAAGATAAGTGGAAAAGTGAATCGTGTGGAGGACGGAGAAGATCTGCAGAGAGATTTGGACAGGCTGAGTGAGTGGGCGAGGATATGGCAAATGGAGTATAACGTTGAGAAATGCGAGGTTATACACTTTGGAGGAAATAATAACAAATGGGATTACTATCTCAATGGAAACAAATTAAAACATGCTACCGTGCAAAGGGACCTGGGGGTCCTTGTGCATGAGACGCAAAAGCCCAGTCTGCAGGTACAACAGGTGATCAAGAAGGCAAATGGGATGTTGGCCTATATTGCGAAGGGGATAGAATATAAAAGCAGGGATGCCTTGATGCACCTGTACAGGGCATTGGTGAGGCCGCAGCTGGAATACTGTGTGCAGTATTGGTCCCCTTATATGAGGAAGGATATATTGGCATTGGAGGGAGTGCAGAGAAGGTTCACCAGGTTGATACCGGAGATGAGGGGTTTGGATTATGAGGAGAGGCTGAGGAGATTGGGTTTGTACTCGTTGGAGTTTAGAAGGATGAGAGGGGATCTTATGGAGACTTATAAGATAATGCGGGGGCTGGATAGGGTGGAGGCGGAGAGATTCTTTCCACTTAGTAAGGAAGTTAAAACTAGAGGACACAGCCTCAAAATAAAGGGGGGTCGGTTTAAGACAGAGTTGAGGAGGAACTTCTTCTCCCAGAGGGTGGTGAATCTCTGGAATTCTCTGCCCACTGAGGTGGTGGAGGCTACCTCGCTGAATATGTTTAAAGCGCGGATGGATGGATTCCTGATCGGTAAGGGAATTAAGGGTTATGGGGATCAGGCGGGTAAGTGGTACTGATCCACGTCAGATCAGCCATGATCTTATTGAATGGCGGGGCAGGCTCGAGGGGCTAGATGGCCTACTCCTGCTCCTATTTCTTATGTTCTAACTTATGTTCTTATGTGTTAGAGAGTGTGTGAGCGTGAAAGAGTGTGTGTGAGAGTGTGTGTGTGTGAGTGTGTGTGAGAGAGAGAGTGTGTGTGTGTGTGTGTGAGAGTGTGTGTGTGTCTGAGAGTGTGTAAGAGAGAGTGTGTGTGTGTGAGCTGATCTTTCTCTACACCCTATCGGTAACTGCAACACTATATTCTGCACCCTTTCCTCTCCTTCTCCCTGTGTACTCTATGAACGGAATGTTTTGTCTGGATAGCGCACAAGAAACAATACTTTTCACTGCATCCCAACACAAATCAATCAAATCAAAGCAAATTAACACGGTGAAGTTTGGACCCTGTGGGGTGACAGTTGTCTGAATACAGATTCTATCTTATTGTAACATTCAGGTACCACGTGTACTGAGCTCACCAGCGTTCTGTCTGTATTGTGTGAATCCAGTCTTGAAATATCCACTCATGTTGCTAATTCTGCAAAGACAGAAACAGAAAGAGTGTTTGAATTCTCCGTGATTAGACCCCTTAATGATAAACAACATGGTGGATGAGAGGGATAGAGAGGGAGAGGAAGAGAGAGAGAGATGGAGTGATGCAGAGTAACAGAGAGATAGGGAGAGGGAGCAATGCAGAGAGTAACAGTTAGACAGTGAGGAATAGAGATTAATTCAGATGGATAGTGAGTGTCAGGGGAGTCCGAGACGCTGATATTTAAAAACAAAAGCAGACAGGATTTGGTTAAATCTCACGGGATCCAGGGTGAGTTTGCCAAATGGATACAAATTAGGCTTGATGACAGAAGACAGAGGGTGGTTGTAGAGGGTTGTTTTTTGTCAAACTGGAGGCCTGTGACCAGCGGGGTGCCTCAGGGATCGGTGCTGGGTCCACTGTTATTTGTCATTTATATTAATGATTTGGATGAGAATTCAGGAGGCATGGTTCGTAAGTTTGCAGTTGACACCAAGATTTGTGGCACAGTGGACAGTGAAGAAGGTTATCTAGGGTTGCAACGGGATCTTGATCAATTGGGCCAGTGGGCTGATGGATGGCAGATGGAGTTTAATTTAGATAAATGCGAGGTGATGCATTTTTGTGGATCGAACCAGCGCAGGACTTACTCACTTAATGGTCGGGTGTTGGTGAGAGTTACAGAACAAAGGGATCTCGAGGTACAGATTGATAGCTCCTTGAAAGTGGAGTCACAGGTGGATAGAGTGGTGAAGCGTGCAGGTAAGCAAGCAGTTAGGAAGACCAATGGTATGTTGTTGTTTGCAAGAGGATGTGAGTCCAGGAGCAAGGATGTCTTACTGCAGCTGTACAGGGCCTCAGTGAGACCACACCTGCAGTATTGTGTACAGTTTTGCTCTCCTTATCTGAGAAAGCATTGAAGAAAATTGCTCACTGTGAACAAACCTAAAAAAGCTGACTGATGTTTCATTCCAGATTCTCAGAGGGAGAGAGAGAGAGATTCAGAGAAAACACAGACTGAGTGAGTGAGAAAAAGGGAGTGACAGAGATCAAGAGGGGGACCGAGAGATAGTGAGTGAAAAAAATATATTAGTCAGAGCGCATCGGAAAAGGAGGATTGGAATTTGTCAGCCTTGCTTTATGGAAAGCTTTAGTGTTTGGTCAGAATGTTAACACGGTGAAGTTTGGAGCCTCTGGGGTGACAGTTGTCTGAATACAGATTCTATCTCATTGTAACATTAATGTACCACGTGTACTGAGCTCACCAACATAGAACATAGAACAGTACAGCACAGAACAGGCCCTTCGGCCCACGATGTTGTGCCGACCTTCATCTGATACCAAGATCAAGCTATCCCACTCCCTACCATCCTGGTGTGCTCCATGTGCCTATCCAATAACCGCTTAAATGTTCCTAAAGTGTCTGACTCCACTATCACTGCAGGCAGTCCATTCCACACCCCAACCACTCTCTGCGTGAAGAACCTACCTCTGATATCCTTCCTATATCTCCCACCATGAACCCTATAGTTATGCCCCCTTGTAATAGCTCCATCCACCCGAGGAAATAGTCTTTCAACGTTCACTCGATCTATCCCCTTCATCATTTTATAAACCTCTATTAAGTCTCCCCTCAATCTCCTCCGCTCCAGAGAGAACAGCCCCAGCTCCCTCAACCTTTCCTCATAAGACCGACACTCCAAACCAGGCAGCATCCTGGTCCATCTCCTCTGCACTCTTTCCAGCGCTTCCACATCCTTCTTATAGTGAGGTGACCAGAACTGCACGCAATATTCCAAATGCGGTCTCACCAAGGTCCTGTACAGTTGCAGCATAACCCCACGGCTCTTAAACTCCAACCCCCTGTTAATAAAAGCTAACACACTATATGCCTTTTTCACAGCTCTATCCACTTGAGTGGCAACCTTTAGAGATCTGTGGATATGGACCCCAAGATCTCTCTGTTCCTCCACAGTCTTCAGAACCCTACCTTTGACCCTGTAATCCACATTTAAATTTGTCCTACCAAAATGAATCACCTCACATTTATCAGGGTTAAACTCCATTTGCCATTTTTCAGCCCAGCTTTGCATCCTATCTATGTCTCTTTGCAGCCTACAACAGCCCTCCACCTCATCCACTACTCCACCAATCTTGGTGTCATCAGCAAATTTACTGATCCACCCTTCAGCCCCCTCCTCTAAGTCATTAATAAAAATCACAAAGAGCAGAGGACCAAGCACCGATCCCTGCGGCACTCCGCTAGCAACCTGCCTCCAGTCCGAAAATTTTCCATCCACCACCACCCTCTGTCTTCGATCAGACAGCCAGTTACCTATCCAATCGGCCAACTTTCCCTCTATCCCACACCTCCTTACTTTCATCATAAGCCGACCATGGGGGACCTTATCAAACGCCTTACTAAAATCCATGTATATGACATCAACCGCCCTACCTTCATCAACACACCTAGTTACCTCCTCAAAAAATTCTATCAAATTTGTGAGGCACGATTTGCCCTTCACAAATCCGTGCTGACTATCCCGGATTAATCCGCATCTTTCTAAATGGTCGTAAATCCCATCCCGAAGGACCTTTTCCATCAATTTACCAACCACCGAAGTCAGACTAACCGGTCTATAATTACCAGGGTCATTTCTATTCCCTTTCTTAAACAGAGGAACAACATTTGCCACTCTCCAGTCCTCTGGCACCATCCCCGTGGACAGCGAGGACCCAAAGATCAAAGCCAAAGGCTCTGCAATCTCATCCCTCGCCTCCCAAAGAATCCTAGGATACATTTCATCAGGCCCAGGGGACTTATCGACCTTCAGTTTATTCAAAACTGCCAATACATCCTCCCTCCGAACATCTATTTCCTCCAGCCTATTAGCCTGTAACACCTTCTCTTCCTCAAAAACATGGCCCCTCTCCTTGGTGAACATTGAAGAAAAGTATTCATTCATCACCTCGCCTATCTCTACTGATTCCATACACAAGTTTCCACCACTGTCCTTGACCGGCCCTAACCTCACCCTGGTCATTCTTTTATTCCTCACATAAGAGTAAAAAGCCTTGGGGTTTTCCTTGATCCGACCCGCCAAGGACTTCTCATGTCCCCTCCTAGCTCTCCTCAGCCCCTTTTTCAGCTCGTTCCTTGCTAACTTGTAACCCTCAATCGAGCCATCTGAACCTTGTTTCCTCATCCCTACATAAGCTTCCCTCTTCCTTTTCACAAGACATTCCACCTCTTTTGTGAACCACGGTTCCCTCACTCGGCCATTTCCTCCCTGCCTGACAGGGACATACCTATCAAGGACACCCAGTATTTGTTCCTTGAAAAAGTTCCACTTTTCATCAGTGCCTTTCCCTGACAGTTTCTGTTCCCATCTTATGCCCCCTAATTCTTGCCTAATCGCATCATAATTACCTCTCCCCCAATTGTAAGCCTTGCCCTGCCGTCCGGCCCTATCCCTCTCCATTGCAATAACAAAAGACACCGAATTGTGGTCACTATCTCCAAAGTTCTCTCCCACAACCAAATCTAACACTTGGCCCGGTTCATTTCCCAGTACCAAATCCAATGTGGCCTCACCCCTTGTCGGCCTATCCACATATTGTGTCAGGAAACCCTCCTGCACACACTGCACAAAAAGTGCCCCATCCAAACTATTTGACCTACAAAGGTTCCAATCAATATTTGGAAAGTTAAAGTCCCCCATGACAACTACCCTGTGACCCCCACACGTATCCATAATCTGCTTAGCAATTTCTTCCTCCACATCTCTATTACTATTTGGGGGCCTATAGTAAACTCCTAGCAACGTGACCGCTCCTTTCCTGTTTCTAACTGCAGCCCATATTACCTCAGTGTGCATATCCCCCTCAAAGTGCTTTTCCGCAGCCGTTAAACTATCCTTGATTAACAATGCTACTCCTCCACCTCTTTTACCAGCTTCCCTACACTTACTGAAACATCTATACCCCGGAACGTCCAACAACCATTCCTGTCTTTGTTCTACCCACGTCTCCGTAATGGCCACAACATCGTAGTCCCAAGTAGCAATCCACGCCCCAAGTTCATCCACCTTGTTCCGGATGCTCCTTGCATTGAAGTAGACACACTTCAACCCATCTTCCTGTCTACCGGTACCCACCCTTGACCTTGATACCTTCCCCAATATCTCACCACCCTCAACACTGACTTCCGGACTACAACTCCTTTTCCCACTCCCCTGACAAATTAGTTTAAATCCCCCTGAAGAGCCGTAGCAAATTTCCCTCCCAGGATATTGGTGCCCCTCTGGTTCATGTGCACCCGTCCTGTTTGTACAGGTCCCACCTTCCCCAGAATGTGTTCCAATTATCCACGTATCTGAAACCCTCCCTCCTGCACCATCCCTGCAACCACATGTTTAAGTGCACTCTCTCCCTATTCCTCAATTCGCTATCACGTGGCACCGGCAACGTACCAGAGATGACCACATGTTTTGTCTTTGCTCTCAGCTTCCAGCCCAGCTCCCGAAATTCCTGTTTTAAATCCCCGTCCCTTCTCTTACCTATGTCGTTGGTACCAATGTGTACCACGACTTGTGACTGTTTCCCCTCCCCCTTAAGAATCCGGAAAACACGGTCCGAGACGTCACGGACCCTGGCATCCGGTAGGCAACAAACCATCCTCGAGTCTCTTTTGCTGCCACAGAACCTCCTATCTATCCCTCTAACTAACGAGTCCCCAATAACTATTGCCCTCCCGCTCTCCTCCTTACCCTCCTGAGCCACAGGGACGGACTCAGTGCCGGAGATCCTCTCACTGCGGCTCACCACTGGTATGTCGTCCCCGTCAACCGTATCCAAAGCGGAATACTTATTGCTAAGGGGAACGACCGCAGGGGATCCCTGCACCGACTGCTTCCTCCCAGCCCCTCTCACCGTCACCCATCTATTTTCATTCCGCGGAGTAACTGTATCCCTGAAACTTCTGTCTATGGCCATCTCTGCATCCCTAATGATCCTAAGTTCCTCCAACTCCAGCTCCAGTTCCCTTACACGGTTTTGGAGGAGCTGCAGATGGATGCACTTCTCACAGGTATAATCAGCAGGGACACTGACGTCGTCCCTCACCTCGAACATAGTGCAAGAGGAACATTGCACTGCCTGCACACCCATCCCCTCTAGATACCTTGCCAGTACCAGGTAGAAACAGCAAAAAATGAATTAACTCACCCCTGCTCGCCCTGCCCAAGCCCTGTGAGCCAAAGCCCTACAGCTTTCACTCTGCCTCCTGCTCACTCTGCTGCCCACTAACGACGCGGCCCGCTCAAAAGTGCGGCCTACTTTTAAACCCTCCAAAAACCTTCCCAGACTCCTGCTGGGCCCACTTCCTGATTTAAAAAAAAACCTCCGATTTTTTGCACAAATTTAACTTAAAATAAATAAATAAATGTAGTGAACAAACCAACAGCCTTCTCCTCAGCCTGGTCCTGTGGAACATTTGCAAACCATCGTTTGAAGAAAGCTTGCTGTTTATATTGTATGAATCCATCCCTTTGGAAATGTAGTCAGTCTTATTCAGGAAAAGGACAAGCTAATTTCAGAGGGAGAGATACAGATACACAGGCAGGCTGAGACTGAAACAGGATGGGATTGTGCTGTACAGGTTTCAGAGCTGACACTGAGACACACACAAGATGTACAGTCGCAGATTGTACCTGACACTTACAAAGAGACGTAGCAAATAGGAACAGGAGGAGACCATTCGGCCCATCGAGCCTGCACCGACAACAATCCCACCCTATCCCCGTAACACCACACATTTACCCTGCTGATCCCCCCCGAAACTAGGGTCAATTTGTCACAGCCAATCAACCAACCTGGGCATCTTTTGACTGTGGGAGGAAACCGGAGCACCCGGAGGAAACCATGATCAGCCATGGTCACAATGGATGGCGGAGCAGGATGGAAGGGCTGAATGGCCTCCACCTGTTCCTATTTTCTATGTTTCTTTGTAAGTTCCACGTGGCAAAGTGTTTCTTCATTTCACTCCTAAAAGTCTAAAATACCAAACATTGTCTAAAATCCAATGTCCCCCAAGTCCTGGACTCCCCAACCAGCAGAAAATGTTCCTCTTTATCAGCATCTGTGGGTCATCCTGACTCGAAACATTGGCTCCATTCCCTCTCCACAGATGCTGTTTAATGCGTTTCACTGCATTAAAACCTGCTGAGATTTTCTGTTTTTGTTTCAGCGCCTGTTCGGCGACACTGAGGGAGAATTTAACATGGCCAATGCACCCTAACCATCGTGTCTTTCAGACTGTGGGGGGAAACACTCCCAGGACAGGTACAGCACGGTGTTAGATACAGAGTAAATCTCCCTCTGCACTTTCCCACATCAAAACACCCCCAGGATTGATACAGCATGGAGTTAGACACAGAGTAAAGCTCCCTCGACACTGTCCCCAAAAAACACTCCCAGGACAGGTACAGCGCGGGGTTAGATACAGAGTAAAGCTCCCTCGACACTGTCCCCCAAAAATACTCCCAGGACATGTACTGCACGGGGTTAGATACGGAATAAAGCTCCCTCTACACTGTCCCCTTCGAACACTCCCATGACAGGTACAGCACGAAGTTAGATACAGAGTAAAGCTCCCTCGACACTGTCGCCATGAAACACTCCAAGGTCAGATACAGCACGGGGTTAGATACAGAGTAAATTTCCCTCAACACGGGTCCCCTTCAAACACTCCCAGGACAGTTTGAGCACGGGGCGAGATACAGAGTAAAGCTCCCTCTCCAATGTCCCCATCAAACACACCCAGGACAGTTACAGCACGGGGTTAGATACAGAGTAAAGCTCCCTCTGCACTTTCCCACATCAAAACACTCCCAGGATTGATACAGCATGGAGTTAGACACAGAGTAAAGCTCCCTCTACACTGTCGCCATTAAATACTCCCAGGACAGATACAGCAAGGCTTTAGATGCAGAGTAAAGCTGCCTCGACACTCCCCTTCATACACTCCCAGGACAGATACAGTGTTGAAGTTAACTGTCTGTCTGTTTCATTTCCATCTCCTCTGCACCCGCTCCCGAACACAAATAATTGTCTGGTAGAAAGTGAGAAGGAGCCTCGACAGAGAGGTTGCGAAGGATTGAATGGAGAGAGGCAGAAACCCTCAACACATTTCAAAACTACACTGATTTCCACTTGAAGGAATAACTTCTCCACCCCAACACTATCCCGTCATTCTCGATAAGCCCATGCTGCCCGTGTTCTGGGATAAATTACACGCAAGTGAAAAGATTATTTTAAATAGTGGGGTTACATTTGCCACCCCCCAATCTGTAGGAACTGCTCCAGAGTCTATAGAATTTTGGAAGATGACCAGCAAAGCATCCAATATTTCCAGCGCCGCTTCCTTTAATACTCTGGGATGTAGATTATCAGGCCCTGGGGATTTGTCAGCCTTTAACCCCATTCATTCCCCCAGCACCATTTTCTTACTAATACTGATTTCCTTCAATTCAATTCCACACTCTCACTAAACCATTGGTTCCCTAACATTTCTGCCAGGTTATCTGTGCCTCTTTTGTGAAGACAGAACCAAAGTATATGTTCAATTCTTCTGCCAGTTCTTTGCTCCCCATTATAATTTCCCCGGAGAGATGGAGAGAGGCAGAGTCACTGAGAGATAGGGGTGAGATAGTAATGCAGAGAGTAACAGTGAGATATTCAGGTGGGTAAGCAGCTAATAGTGGGGTACAACAAGGATCACTCCAAAGCCACAGATATTGCCTCATGTTGCCGCTGTCGCCATTTACCTTAAATCAGCAACTTCTGCTTTCCAAGCGTTCCCCCAATGTGCCGATTATCTCAAAGCTGATCCTCTCAGTCCCGGGACAGCACTGCAGGAGTTCCTCAGGGTGAGTGTCCGAGGCCCCAACCATCTACAGCTGCTCCATCACTGACCTTCCCTCCATAGGTGAGATGTTCGCTGATGATCGCAGCATTCACAACTCCTCAGATTGTGAAATAGTCAATGCCGGAATACTGAGCAGGACAGGCAGCATCTGTGTAAAGAGAAGCAGATTCTGGGACTGGGGGGACTGAGAGACAGGAAGATAGTGAAACACACACAAACTCACTGACAACAAACGCAGTGATGCACAGACACACACACACACAGAGATACACGCACAGTCTCACACACACACACAGATAGAGAACAGTCCCACAGTCTCACTCACAATATCCTAATCTCCCTGGCATTAAGGGGCAATTTATCACGGCCAATCAACCTAACGCGCGCATCTTTGGAGTGTGGGAGGAAACCGGAGCACCAGGAGGAAACCCATGCAGACACGGGGAGAACGTGCAAACTCCACACAGACAGTGACCCGAGACCAAAATTGAACCCGGGTCCGTTGCACTGTGAGGCAGCAGAGCTAACCACTGTGACACCCATGTTGGCCTTCATTGCAAGAGGATTGGAGTAGAAGAGCAAGGATGTCTTACTGCAGCTGGACAGGGCCTCGGTGAGACCACACCTGGAGTCTTGTGTGCAGTGTTCCTCTCCTTATCTGAGGAAGGATGTACTTGCCACAGAGGGAGAGCAGTGAATGTTCACCAGACTGATTCCTGGGATGGCAGCATTGATGTCTGAGGGGAGATTGGGTCGGCTGGGCCTGTATTCACTGGAATGTAGAAGAGTGAGCGGGGATCTAATTGAAAGGTATAAAATTCTGACAGTGCTGGACAGGCTGGATACAGGGATATTGTTTCCTCCGGCTGGGGGTGTCTGGAACAAGGGGTCACAGTCTCAGGATACGGGGGAGGCCATTTGGGACTGAGATGAGGGGAAACCTCTTCACTCAGAGGGTGGTGAACCTGTGGAATTCTCTCCCACAGAAAGCTGTGGAGACCAAGTCACTGAATATATTTAAGAAGGAACGAGATAGATTTCTAGACTCTAAAGGTGTCGAGGTGTATGGGGAGAGTGCTGGTGTATGGCATTGAGACAGAGGATCGGCCATGATAGTGTTGAATGGTGGGTCAGGCTCGAAGGGCTGAATGGCCCCTCCTCCTCCTATTTTCTATGTTGATGTGACCGCCCCAAGTCTCTTTGGGCCTCCACTCTTTCCAGCCTTTCCCCATTCATAAAGCAATCTGTTCTATCCTTTTTAAAGTGGGTGACCACACAATTGTCTCCAATGAAATCCATCTTTCACTCTTTGAACCATTCAGTTAAGACATTTTACTTTCGGGCGGCATGGTGGCACAGTGGTTCGTACTGCTGCCTCACAGCGCCAGGGACCCGGGTTCAATTCCAGCCTCGGGTGACTGCGTAGAGTTTGCACATTCTCCCCGTGTCTGCGTGGGTTTCCTCCGGGTGCTCTGGTTACCTTCCACACTCGCAAGATATATGGATTAGCAATGGGGTTATGGGGATAGGGCTGGGGTGAGGGCCTGGGTAAGATACTCTGTCATCAAGTCTGTGCAGACTCAATGAGCTGAATGGCCTCTTATGCAGTGGAATACCTCTTTGCCATTTGAAGCTTCTGGCTATAAGACTTAAAATGCTGCCTATTTCTGTGAAATGTAGCAAACTTTCAGTCTCATCACTGGGTGACATGATGGCACAGTGGTTAGCACTGCTCCCCCACAGCACCAAGGACCCACGTTCAATTCCAGCCTCGGGTGACTGTCGGTGTGGAGTTTGCACATTCTCCCAGTGTCTGCGTGGGTTTCCTCCGGGTGCTCCGGTTTCCTCCCACACTCCAAAGATGTGCGGGTGAGGTTAATTGGCCGTGCTCAATTGCCCCTTAGTGTTAGGGGGATTCAGGCCCGGGTGGTATTGTTGTCGGGGGCAGGCTTGATGGACCAAAGGACCTCCTTCTGCACTTTAGGGATTCTATGATGAACGGCATGGTGGCACAGTGGTTAGCACAGCGCCAGGGACCCAGGTTCAATTCCAGCCTCAGCTCGCTGTCAGTGTAGAGTTCTCCCAGTGTCTGCGTGGGTTTCCTCCGGGTGCTCCAGTTTCCTCCCACAGTCCAAACATGTGCAGGTAAGGTGGATTGGCCATGATAAATTGACCTTAGTGTCAGGGGATTAACAGGGTAAATATATGGGGATACGGAAATAGGGCCTGGGTGGGATTGTGGTCGATGCAGACTCGATGGGCCGAATGGTCTGCCCTTTAGGGATTCTATGATTCTAGGATCTCAAATCATTGATAAATACGATGAAACTGAGACAGACACGGGGGCTTTGCAGCAGCAGAAAGAATGGGAATCATTGCATCCTGCATGGAGTTTTATTACACAACCAATTTCAGAAAATTCACAACTCTAATTCACAACAGCAAAGTGTGGGATTGCAAACTTGGAATTATTAGCCCAGGACTAAAGTTTAAAAGCTAAACACTGACATTCGGAAACAAGAGATGGCCTCACATCTTCAATTCTGTGATTGTCCCCCATCTCCTGCTCTGAATATTACAATATCTCTGCCCCCTTCATGCGTCTGCAGACTTTGAAAGTTACTCAGACATCGGTGAAACTAGTCTTTATCTCGGGGCATTTCCTGTGAAATATGCACCTTCTGCAACGAGACACAATCTAATTGACGCTTTCTGATACAATCTGAATCTCCTTTCAAACAACCTCCCAACCCCACTGTGCAGGAATGTCACCTTTTGTCACATTCCCCAACACAATTGTTGACACTTTATCAGGCGGGAAAAGTAGATTCAACTGACAGATTCTGAGCACCAGGTTGAATCTTTAAGATGTAAAAATGAACTGAAAGCCCAGGTCTCTCTGTTCCTGCATCCATTTTAACATTGACCCATTGATTTTAAATTGCTTCTCCTGTATAAAAATATCATCTATCAACCTCAGATTTAAACATTAATAAGCGACTGAGCATCAACTGCGAATTATAGAAGGTAGTTCCAAACTAATATCACAGCTGGTGTGGCAAAGTGTTTCTGAATTCCACTCCTACAAGTCTAAAATCCTCAACATTGTTTGAAATCCAATGTCCCCAAGTCCTGGACTCCCCAACCAGCAGGAAAAGTTGTTCTTTATTAGTCCTCTCCATTCCCCTTATTATCTTGAAGTGTTTGATCCAATCATCCCGTAGCCTAAATTCCAGCATTACAGAGTAACACTTCAACTACACTTTTCAACAAACAATCCCAAACCAAATACAGAACAGGGTTCATAGAATCCTGCAGTGCAGGAGGCCATTCGGCCCATCGAGTCTGCACTGACCACAATCCCACCCAGGCCCCATCCCTATAATCCCATACATATACCTCAGCTAATCCTCCTGACACTAAGGGACAATTTAGCTTGGTCAATCCACCTAACCTGTACACCTGATAGGAGTCTGCCAGATTATGAGGGGCATGGACAGAGTGGATAGTCAGAAGCTTTTTCCCAGGGTGGAAGAGTTATTACTCGGGCGCAGAGGTTTAAGGTGCGAGGGGCAAGGTTTAAAGGAGATGTGGGAGGAAAGTTTTTTTACACAGAGGGTGGTGGGTGCCTGGAACTCGTGGCCGGGGGAGGGAGTGGAAACGGATACGATAGTGACTTTTCAAGGGCGTCTTGACAAAGACATGAATAAGATGGGAATGGAGGGATATGGTCCCCGGAAGGGTAGGGGGTTTTAGTTCAGTCAGGCAGCATGGTCGGTGCAGGATTGGAGAGCCGAAAGACCTGTTCCCGTGCTGTAATTTTCTTTGTTCTATCTTTGGAGTGTGGGATGAAACCGGAGCACCCGGAGGAAACCCACACAAACACGGGAAGGACGTTCAAACTCCAGTCAGAAAGTGACCCATGCTGGGAATCGAAGGCGGGTCCCTGGCACTGTGAGGAAGCAGTGCTAACCCCTGCATCACTGTGCCACCCCCATATTGAAAACTTGGGTTCAAATTCAAGATAGCCGCAAATTCACTTTGAGAAAAGTTCCCTCTGCTGTGTCAAAGGAATTTTTAATTGAGGATTTTTATTTCTGGGAAAACTGAACTCACATTGAACAGCATCCCAGTGTGGGATTGAAACTCTAGTTTGTTTCAGTCATGGGGAGAGAGATGGAGCGAGAGGGAGAGATACAGATACAGAGGCAGAGAGACACAGAAACAGGATGGGATAGTGCTGTACATGTTTCAGAGCTGACACTGAGACACACACGAGATGTACAATCGCAGACCAGAGTGAATCATTCTCTGTTACGTGCAGTGTCCTGGACATGGACAGAAGCTGACACTCAGACACACACAACAACAACTTGCATTTATATAGCACCTTGGACAGTATTATCCCAAGATGCTTCACACTCCCAGGACAGGTACAGCACAGGGTTAGATACAGAGTAAAGCTCCCTCTGCACTGTCCACATCAAACACACCCAGGACAGGTACAGCACGGGGTTAGATACAGAGTAAAGCTCCCTCTGCACTGTCCACATCAAACACACCCAGGACAGGTACAGCACAGGGTTAGATACAGAGTAAAGCTCCCTCTACACTGTCCCCATCAAACACTCCCAGGACAGGTACAGCACAGGGTTAGATACAGAGTAAAGCTCCCTCTGCACTGTCCCCATCAAACACTCGCAGGACAGGTACAGAGTCAAGCTCCTTCTGCACTGTCCACATCAAACACGACCAGGGCAGGAACAGCACTAGGTTAGATACAGAGTAAAGCTCCCTCTACACTGTCCCCATCAAACACTCCCAGGACAGGTACAGCACGGGGTTAGATACAGAGTAAAGCACTCTCTGCACTGTCCACATCAAACACGACCAGGACAGGTACAGAGTAAAGCTCCCTCTGCACTGTCCACATCAAACACACCCAGGACAGGTACAGCACGGGGTTAGATACAGAGTAAAGCTCCCTCTGCACTGTCCCCATCAAACACTCCCAGGACAGGTACAGCACGGGGTTAGGTACAGAGTAAAGCTCCCTCTGCACTGTCCCCATCAAACACTCCCAGGACAGGTACAGCACGGGGTTAGATACAGAGTAAAGCTCCCTCTGCACTGTCCCCATCAAACACTCCCAGGACAGGTACAGCACAGGGTTAGATACAGAGTAAAGCTCCCTCTGCACTGTCCACATCAAACACGAAAAGGACAGGTACAGAGTAAAGCTCCCTCTGCACTGTCCACATCAAACACACCCAGGACAGGTACAGCACGGGGTTAGATACAGAGTAAAGCTCCCTCTGCACTGTCCCCATCAAACACTCCCAGGACAGGTACAGCACGGGGTTAAGTACAGAGTAAAGCTCCCTCTACACTGTCCCCATCAAACACTCCCAGGACAGGTACAGCACGGGGTTAGGTACAGAGTAAAGCTCCCTCTACACTGTCCCTATCAAACACTCCCTGGACAGGTACAGCACGGGGTTTGATGCAGAGTAAAGCTCCCTCTACACTGTCCCCATCAAACACTCCCAGGACAGGTACATCACGGGGTTTGATGCAGAGTAAAGCTCCCTCTACACTGTCCCTATCAAACACTCCCTGGACAGATACAGCACGGGGTTAGGTACAGAGTAAAGCTCCCTCTACACTGTCCCTATCAAACACTCCCTGGACAGGTACAGCACGGGGTTTGATGCAGAGTAAAGCTCCCTCTACACTGTCCCCATCAAACACTCCCAGGACAGGTACATCACGGGGTTTGATGCAGAGTAAAGCTCCCTCGACACTGTCCCTATCAAACACTCCCTGGACAGAACAGCACGGGGTTTGATGCAGAGTAAAGCTCCCTTGAAATTGTCCCCCATCAAACACTCCCAGGACAGGTACAGCACGGGGTTAGATACAGAGTAAAGTTCCCTTGAAATTGTCCCCATCAAACACTCGCAGGACAGGTACAGCATGGGGTAGATACAGAGTAATGCCCCCACTACACTGTCCTCATCAAACACTCCCAGGACAGGTACAGCATGGGGTAGATACAGAGTAAAGCTCCCTCGACACTGTCCCCATCAAACACCCCCAGGACAGGTACAGCACGGGGTTAGATACAGAGTAAAGCTCCCTCTACACTGTCCCCATCAAACACTCCCAGGACAGGTACAGCACGGTCTTAGATACAGAGTAAAGCCCCCTCTACACTGTCCCCATCAAACACACCCTGGACAGGTACAGCACGGGTTTAGATACAGAGTAAAGCTCCCTCTACACTGTCCCCATCAAACACTCCCAGGATAGGTACAGCACGGGTTTAGATACAGAGTAAAGCTCCCTCTACAGTGTCTCAATCCAACACTCCCAGGACAGATACAGCATGGGGTTAGATACAGAATAAAGTTCCCTCTACACTGTCCCCCATCAAACACTCCCAGAACAGGTCTGGCATGGGGTTAGATACGGAGTAAAGCTCCCTCTAAACTGTCCCCCATCAAACACTCCCAGGACAGATACAGCACGGGATTAGATACAGAGTAAAGCTCCCTCTACAGTGTCTCAATCCAACACTCCCAGGACAGATACAGCATGGGGTTAGATACAGAATAAAGTTCCCTCTACACTGTCCCCCATCAAACACTCCCAGGACAGGTGCAGCACGGGGTTTGATCCAGAGTAAAGCTCGCTGTACACTGTCCCCATCAAACACACTCAGGACAGGTGCAGCACGGGGTGAGATACAGAGTAAAGCTCCCTCGACACTGTCCCCATCAAACAATCCCAGGACAGGTACAACAAGGGGTTAGATACAGAGTAAAGCTCCCTCTACACTGTCCCCATGAAACACTCCCAGGACTGGTGCAGCACGGGATTAGATACAGAGTAAAGCTCGCTCTACACTGTCCCCATCAAACACACTCAGGACAGGTGCAGCACAGGGTTAGATACAGAGTAAAGCTCCCTCTGCACTGTCCCCATCAAACAATCCCAGGTCAGATACAGCACGGGGTTAGATACAGAGTAAAGCTCCCTCGACACTGTCCCCATCAAACAATCCCAGGACAGGTTCAACAAGGGGTTAGATACAGAGTAAAGCTCCCTCTACACTGTCCCCATGAAACACTCCCAGGACAGGTGCAGCACGGGATTAGATACAGAGTAAAGCTCCCTCTACAGTGTCTCAATCAAACACTCCCAGGACAGATACAGCATGGGGTTAGATACAGAATAAAGTTCCCTCTACACTGTCCCCCATCAAACACTCCCAGGACAGGTGCAGCACGGGGTTTGATCCAGAGTAAAGCTCGCTGTACACTGTCCCCATCAAACACACTCAGGACAGGTGCAGCACGGGGTTATATCCAGAGTAAAGCTCCCTCTGCACTGTCCCCACCGAACACATTCAGGACAGGAACAGCACGGGGTTAGATACAGAGTAAAGCTCCCTCGGCACCGTCCCCATCAAACACTCCCAGGACAGGTACAGCACGGGGTTAGATCCAGAGTAAAGCTCCCTCTGCACTGTCCCCATCAAACACACCCAGGACAGATACAGCATGGGGTTAGATACAGAGAGAAGCTCCCTCTACACTGTCCCCATCAAACACACTCAGGACAGGTGCAGCACGGGGTTAGATACAGAGTAAAGCTCCCTCTACACTGTTCCCATCAAACACACCCAGGACAGGTGCAGCACGGGGTTAGATACAGTGTAAAGCTCCCTCGACACTGTCGGCATCAAACACTCCCAGCACAGATACAGCACGGGGTTAGATACAGAGTAAAGCTCCCTCTACACTGTCCCACATCAAACACTCCCAGGATTGATACAGCCTGGAGTTAGACACAGAGTAAAGCTCCCTCTACACTGTCCCCAAAAAACACTCCCAGGACAGGTACAGCACGGGGTTAGATCCAGAGTAAAGCTCCCTCTACGCTGTCCCCATCAAACACTCCCAGGACAGATACAGCCCGGGATTAGATACAAAATAAAGATCCCTCTACACTATCCCCATCAAACACTCCCAGGTCAGATACAGGACGGGGTTAGATACAGAATAAACTCCCTCTGCACCGTCCCCATCAAACAATCCCAGGACAGGTACAGCACGGGATTAGATACAGAATAAAGCTCGCTGTACACTGTCCCCATCAAACACTCCCAGGACAGGTGCAGCACGGGGTTAGATACAGAGTAAAGCTCCCTCGACACTGTCCCCATCAAACACTCCCAGGACAGGTACAGCACGGGGTTAGATACAGAGTAAAGCTCCCTCTAAACTGTCCCCATGAAACGCTCCCAGGACAGGTACAGCACGGGGTTAGATACAGAGTAAAGCTCGCTGTACACTATCCCCATCAAACACACTCAGGACAGGTGCAGCACGGGGTTAGATACAGAGTAAAGCTCCCTCTCCACTGTCCCCATCAAAGACACCCAGGACAGGTGCAGCACGGGGTTCGATACAGAGTAAAGCTCCCTCTACGCTGTCCCCATCAAACACACCCAGGACAGGTACAGCACGGGGTTAGATACAGAGTAAAGCTCCCTCTACACTGTCACCATCAAACACTCGCAGGACAGGTACAGCACGGGGTTAGATACAGAGTAAAGCTCCCTCTAAACTGTCCTCACCAAACACACTCAGGACAGGTACAGCACGGGGTTCGATACAGAGGAAAGCTCCCTCTAAAATGTCCCCCATCAAACACTCCCAGAACAGGTCTGGCATGGGGTTAGATACGGAGGAAAGCTCCCTCTAAACTGTCCTCCGTCAAACACTCCCAGGACAGATACGGCACGGGATTAGATACAGAGTAAAGCTCCCTCTGCACTGTCCCCATCAAACACTCCCAGGACAGGTACAGCACGGCGTTAGATACAGAGTAAAGCTCCCTCGACACTGTCCCCATCAAACAATCCCGGGACAGGTACAACAAGGGGTTAGATACAGAGTAAAGCTCCCTCTACACTGTTCCCATCAAACACACCCAGGACAGGTGCAGCACGGGGTTAGATACAGTGTAAAGCTCCCTCGACACTGTCGGCATCAAACACTCCCAGCACAGATACAGCACGGGGTTAGATACAGAGTAAAGCTCCCTCTACACTGTCCCACATCAAACACTCCCAGGATTGATACAGCATGGAGTTAGACACAGAGTAAAGCTCCCTCTACACTGTCCCCAAAAAACACTCCCAGGACAGGTACAGCACGGGGTTAGATCCAGAGTAAAGCTCCCTCTACGCTGTCCCCATCAAACACTCCCAGGACAGATACAGCCCGGGATTAGATACAAAATAAAGATCCCTCTACACTATCCCCATCAAACACTCCCAGGTCTGATACAGGACGGGGTTAGATACAGAATAAACTCCCTCTACACCGTCCCCATCAAACAATCCCAGGACAGGTACAGCACGGGATTAGATACAGAATAAAGCTCGCTGTACACTGTCCCCATCAAACACTCCCAGGACAGGTGCAGCACGGGGTTAGATACAGAGTAAAGCTCCCTCGACACTGTCCCCATCAAACACTCCCAGGACAGGTACAGCACGGGGTTAGATACAGAGTAAAGCTCCCTCTAAACTGTCCCCATGAAACGCTCCCAGGACAGGTACAGCACGGGGTTAGATACAGAGTAAAGCTCGCTGTACACTATCCCCATCAAACACACTCAGGACAGGTGCAGCACGGGGTTAGATACAGAGTAAAGCTCCCTCTCCACTGTCCCCATCAAAGACACCCAGGACAGGTGCAGCACGGGGTTCGATACAGAGTAAAGCTCCCTCTACGCTGCCCCCATCAAACACACCCAGGACAGGTACAGCACGGGGTTAGATACAGAGTAAAGCTCCCTCTACACTGTCACCATCAAACACTCCCAGGACAGGTACAGCACGGGGTTAGATACAGAGTAAAGCTCCCTCTAAACTGTCCTCACCAAACACACTCAGGACAGGTACAGCACGGGGTTCGATACAGAGGAAAGCTCCCTCTAAAATGTCCCCCATCAAACACTCCCAGAACAGGTCTGGCATGGGGTTAGATACGGAGTAAAGCTCCCTCTAAACTGTCCTCCGTCAAACACTCCCAGGACAGATACGGCACGGGATTAGATACAGAGTAAAGCTCCCTCTGCACTGTCCCCATCAAACACTCCCAGGACAGGTACAGCACGGCGTTAGATACAGAGTAAAGCTCCCTCGACACTGTCCCCATCAAACAATCCCGGGACAGGTACAACAAGGGGTTAGATACAGAGTTAAGCTCCCTCGACACTGTCCCCATGAAACACTCCCAGGACAGGTGCAGCACGGGATTAGATACAGAGTAAAGCTCGCTCTACACTGTCCCCATCAAACACACTCAGGACAGGTGCAGCACAGGGTTAGATACAGAGTAAAGCTCCCTCTGCACTGTCCCCATCAAACAATCCCAGGACAGGTACAGCACGGGATTAGATCCAGAGTAAAGCTCCCTCTACACTGTCCTCCGTCAAACACTCCCAGGACACATACGGCACGGGATTAGATACAGATTCAAGCTCCCTCTGCACTGTCCCCATCAAACACTCCCAGGACAGGTACAGCACGGGATTAGATACAGAGTAAAGCTCCCTCGACACTGTCCCCATCACACACTCCCAGGACAGGTACAGCACGGGGTTAGATACAGAGTAAAGCTCCCTCTAAACTGTCCTCAGCAAACACACTCAGGACAGGTACAGCACGGGGTTAGATACAGAGGAAAGCTCCCTCTAAAATGTCCCCCATCAAACACTCTCAGAACAGGTCTGGCATGGGGTTAGATACGGAGTAAAGCTCCCTCTAAACTGTCCTCCGTCAAACACTCCCAGGACAGATACGGCACGGGATGAGATACAGAGTAAAGCTCCCTCTGCACTGTCCCCATCAAACACTCCCAGGACAGGTACAGCACGGCGTTAGATACAGAGTAAAGCTCCCTCGACACTGTCCCCATCAAACAATCCCAGGACAGGTACAACAAGGGGTTAGATACAGAGTAAAGCTCCCTCTACACTGTCCCCATGAAACACTCCCAGGACAGGTGCAGCACGGGATTAGATACAGAGTAAAGCTCGCTCTACACTGTCCCCATCAAACACACTCAGGACAGGTGCAGCACAGGGTGAGATACAGAGTAAAGCTCCCTCTGCACTGTCCCCATCAAACAATCCCAGGACAGGTACAGCACGGGATTAGATACAGAGTAAAGCTCCCTCTACACTGTCCCCATCAAACACACTCAGGACAGGTGCAGCACGGGGTTAGATACAGAGTAAAGCTCCCTCGACACTGTCCGCATCAAACAGTCCCAGGTCAGATACAGCACGGGGTTAGATACAGAGTAAAGCTCCCTCGACACTGTCCCCATCAAAGTCACCCAGGACAGTTACAGCACGGGGTTAGATACAGAGTAAAGCTCCATCTACACGGTCCCACATCAAACATTCCCAGGATTGATACAGCATGGAGTTAGACACAGAGTAAAGCTCCCTCGACGCTGTCCCCATCAAACACTCCCAGGACAGGTACAGCACGGGGTTAGATACAGAGTAAAGCTCCCTCTGCACTGTCCCCATCAAACACACCCAGGACAGATACAGCACGGGGTTAGATACAGAGTAAAGCTCGCTGTCCACTGTCCCCATCAAATACACTCGGGACAGGTGCAGCACGGGGTTAGATACAGAGTAAAGCTCCCTCTGCACTGTCCCCTTCAAACACTCCCAGGACAGGTACAGCACGGGGTTAGATACAGAGGAAAGCTCCCTCTACACTCTCCCCATCAAACACTCCCAGAACAGGTCTGGCATGGGGTTAGATACGGAGTAAAGCTCCCTCTAAACTGTCCTCCGTCAAACACTCCCAGGACAGATACGGCACGGGATTGGATACAGAGTAAAGCTCCCTCTACACTGTCCCCCATCAAACACTCCCAGGACAGGTACAGCACGGGGTTAGATACAGAGTAAAGCTCCCTCTACACTGTCCCCATCAAACACTCCCAGGACAGGTACAGCACGGGGTTAGATACAGAGTAAAGCTCCCTCTAAACTGTCCTCACCAAACACACTCAGGACAGGTACAGCACGGGGTTAGATACAGAGGAAAGCTCCCTCTAAAATGTCCCCCATCAAACACTCCCAGAACAGGGCTGGCATGGGGTTAGATACGGAGTAAAGCTCCCTCTAAACTGTCCTCCGTCAAACACTCCCAGGACAGATACGGCACGGGATTAGATACAGAGTAAAGCTCCCTCTGCACTGTCCCCATCAAACACTCCCAGGACAGGTACAGCACGGCGTTAGATACAGAGTAAAGCTCCCTCGACACTGTCCCCATCAAACAATCCCAGGACAGGTACAACAAGGGGTTAGATACAGAGTAAAGCTCCCTCTACACTGTCCCCATGAAACACTCCCAGGACAGGTGCAGCACGGGATTAGATACAGAGTAAAGCTCGCTGTACACTGTCCCCATCAAACACACTCAGGACAGGTGCAGCACGGGGTTAGATACAGAGTAAAGCTCCCTCGACACTGTCCGCATCAAACAGTCCCAGGTCAGGTACAGCACGGCGTTAGATACAGAGTAAAGCTCCCTCGACACTGTCCCCATCAAACAATCCCAGGACAGGTACAACAAGGGGTTAGATACAGAGTAAAGCTCCCTCTACACTGTCCCCATGAAACACTCCCAGGACAGGTGCAGCACGGGATTAGATACAGAGTAAAGCTCGCTGTACACTGTCCCCATCAAACACACTCAGGACAGGTGCAGCACGGGGTTAGATACAGAGTAAAGCTCCCTCGACACTGTCCGCATCAAACAGTCCCAGGTCAGATACAGCACGGGGTTAGATACAGAGTAAAGCTCCCACGACACTGACCCCATCAAAGTCACCCAGGACAGTTACAGCACGGGGTTAGATACAGAGTAAAGCTCCATCGACACTGTCCCACATCAAACATTCCCAGGATTGATACAGCATGGAGTTAGACACAGAGTAAAGCTCCCTCTACGCTGTCCCCATCAAACACTCCCAGGACAGATACAGCCCGGGATTAGATACAGAATAAAGATCCCTCTGCACTATCCCCATCAAACAGTCCGAGGACAGGTACAGCACGGTGTTAGGTACAGAGTAAAGCTCCCTCTACACTGTCCCCTTCAAACACTCCCAGGACAGGTACAGCACGGGGTTAGATACAGAGTAAAGCTCCCTCTAAACTGTCCCCACCAAACACACTCAGGACATATGCAGCACGGGGTTAGATACAGAATAAACTCCCTCTACACCGTCCCCATCAAACAATCCCAGGACAGGTACAGCACGGGGTTAGATACAGAGGAAAGCTCCCTCTACACTGTCCCCATCAAACACACCCAGGACAGGTGCAGCACGGGGATAGATACAGAGGAAAGCTCCCTCTAAAATGTCCCCCATCAAACACTCCCAGAACAGGTCTGGCATGGGGTTAGATACGGAGTAAAGCTCCCTCTAAACTGTCCTCCGTCAAACACTCCCAGGACAGATACGGCACGGGATTAGATACAGAGTAAAGCTCGCTGTCCACTGTCCCCATCAAACACACTCGGGACAGGTGCAGCACGGGGTTAGATACAGAGTAAAGCTCCCTCCACACTGTCCCCATCAAACAATCCCAGGACAGGTACAACAAGGGGTTAGATACAGAGTAAAGCTCCCTCTGCACTGTCCCCTTCAAACACTCCCAGGACAGGTACAGCACGGGGTTAGATACAGAGTAAAGCTCCCTCTAAACTGTCCCCACCAAACACACTCAGGACAGGTACAGCACGGGCTTAGATACAGAATAAACTCCCTCTACACCGTCCCCATCAAACACTCCCAGGACAGGTACAGCACGGGGTTAGATACAGAGGAAAGCTCCCTCTACACTGTCCCCATCAAACACTCCCAGGACAGGTACAGCACGGGGTTAGATACAGAGTAAAGCTCGCTGTCCACTGTCCCCATCAAACACACTCGGGACAGGTGCAGCACGGGGTTAGATACAGAGTAAAGCTCCCTCCACACTGTTTCCATCAAACACACCCAGGACAGGTGCAGCACGTGGTTAGATACAGAGTAAAGCTCCCTCGACACTGTCCGCATCAAACACTCCCAGGACAGATACAGCACGGGGTTAGATACAGAGTAAAGCTCCCTCTACACTGTCCCACATCAAACACTCCCCGGATTGATACAGCATGGAGTTAGACACAGAGTAAAGCTCCCTCGACACTGTCCCCAAAAAACACTCCCAGGACAGGTACAGCACGGGGTTCGATACACAGTAAAGATCCCTCTACGCTGTCCCCACCAAACACTCCCAGGACAGATACAGCCCGGGATTAGATACAGAATAAAGATCCGTCAACACTATCTCCATCAAACACTCCGAGGACAGGCACAGCACGGGGTTCGATACAAAGTAAAGCTCCCTCTACACTGTCCCCTTCATACACTCCCAGGACAGGTACAGCACGGGGATAGATACAGAGTAAAGCTCCCTCTAAACTGTCCCCCATCAAACACTCCCAGAACAGATCTGGCATGGGGTTAGATACAGAGTAAAGCTCCCTCTAAACTGTCCCCCATCAAACACTCCCAGGACAGATACAGCACGGGATTAGATACAGAGTAAAGCTCCCTCTACACTGTCTCAATCAAACACTCCCAGGACAGATACAGCATGGGGTTAGATACAGACTAAAGTTCCCTCTACACTGTCCCCCATCAAACACTCCCAGGACAGGTGCAGCATGGGGTTAGATCCAGATGAAAGCTCGCTGTACACTGTCCCCATCAAACACACTCAGGACAGGTGCAGCACAGGGTTAGATACAGAGTAAAGCTCCCTCTGCACTGTCCCCATCAAACAATCCCAGGACAGGTACAGCACGGGATTAGATACAGAGTAAAGCTCCCTCTACACTGTCCCCATCAAACACACTCAGGACAGGTGCAGCACGGGGTTAGATACAGAGTAAAGCTCCCTCGACACTGTCCGCATCAAACACTCCCAGGTCAGATACAGCACAGGGTTAGATACAGAGGAAAGCTCCCTCGACACTGTCCCCATCAAAGTCACCCAGGACAGTTACAGCACTGGGTTAGATACAGAGTAAAGCTCCATCTACACTGTCCCACATCAAACATTCCCAGGATTGATACAGCGTGGAGTTAGACACAGAGTAAAGCTCCCTCTACGCTGTCCCCAACAAACACTCCCAGGACAGATACAGCCCGGGATTAGATACAGAATAAAGATCCCTCTCCACTATCCCCATCAAACAGTCCGAGGACAGGTACAGCACGGCGTTAGATACAGAGTAAAGCTCCCTCTAAACTGTCCCCACCAAACACACTCAGGACATATGCAGCACGGGGTTAGATACAGAATAAACTCCCTCTACACCGTCCCCATCAAACACTCCCACGACAGGTACAGCACGGGGCTAGATACAGAGGAAAGCTCCCTCTACACCGTCCCCATCAAACAATCCCAGGACAGATACAGCACGGGGTTAGATATAGAGTAAAGCTCGCTGTCCACTGTCCCCATCAAACACACTCGGGACAGGTGCAGCACGGGGTTAGATACAGAGTAAAGCTCCCTCCACACTGTTCCCATCAAACACACCCAGGACAGGTGCAGCACGGGGTTAGATACAGAGTAAAGCTCCCTCTGCACTGTCCGCTTCAAACACTCCGAGGACAGGTACAGCACGGGGATAGATACAGAGGAAAGCTCCCTCTAAAATGTCCCCCATCAAACACTCCCAGAACAGGTCTGGCATGGGGTTAGATACGGAGTAAAGCTCCCTCTACACTGTCCTCCGTCAAACACTCCCAGGACAGATACGGCACGGGATTAGATACAGAGTAAAGCTCCCTCTACACTGTCCCCATCAAACACTCCCAGGACAGGTACAGCACGGGGTTTGATACAGAGTAAAGCTCCCTCTAAACTGTCCCCACCAAACACACTCAGGACATATGCAGCACGGGGTTAGATACAGAATAAACTCCCTCTCCACCGTCCCCATCAAACACTCCCAGAACTGGTACAGCACGGCGTTAGATACAGAGTAAAGCTCCCTCTACACTGTCCGCATCAAACACTCCCAGGACAGGTACAGCATGGGGTGAGATACAGAGTAAAGCTCCCTCGACACTGCCCCCATCAAACACTCCCAGGACAGGTACAGCACGGGGTGAGATACAGAGTAAAGCTCCCTCTACACTGTTCCCATCAAACACACCCAGGACAGGTGCAGCACGGGGTTAGATACAGAGTAAAGCTCCCTCGACACTGTCCGCATCAAACACTCCCAGGACAGATACAGCACGGGGTTAGATACAGAGTAAAGCTCCCTCTCCACTGTCCCACATCAAACACTCCCCGGATTGATACAGCATGGAGTTAGACACAGAGTAAAGCTCCCTCGACACTGTCCCCAAAAAACACTCCCAGGACAGGTACAGCACGGGGTTCGATACACAGTAAAGATCCCTCTACGCTGTCCCCACCAAACACTCCCAGGACAGATACAGCCCGGGATTAGATACAGAATAAAGATCCCTCTACACTATCTCCATCAAACACTCCGAGGACAGGTCCAGCACGGGGTTCGATACAAAGTAAAGCTCCCTCTACACTGTCCCCTTCAAACACTCCCAGGACAGGTACAGCACGGGGATAGATACAGAGTAAAGCTCCCTCTAAACTGTCACCCATCAAACACTCCCAGAACAGGTCTGGCATGGGGTTAGATACAGAGTAAAGCTCCCTCTAAACTGTCCCCCATCAAACACTCCCAGGACAGATACAGCACGGGATTAGATACAGAGTAAAGCTCCCTCTACACTGTCTCAATCAAACACTCCCAGGACAGATACAGCATGGGGTTAGATACAGACTAAAGTTCCCTCTACACTGTCCCCCATCAAACACTCCCAGGACAGGTGCAGCACGGGGTTAGATCCAGAGTAAAGCTCGCTGTACACTGTCCCCATCAAACACACTCAGGACAGGTGCAGCACGGGGTTATATACAGAGTAAAGCTACCTGGGCACCGTCCCCATCAAACACACCCAGGACAGATACAGCACGGGGTTAGATCCAGAGTAAAGCTCGCTGTACACTGTCCCCATGAAACACACTCAGGACAGGTGCAGCACGGGGTGAGATACAGAGTAAAGCTCCCTCTACACTGTCCCCATCAAACACTCCCAGGACAGGTACAGCACGGGGTTAGATACAGAGTAAAGCTCCCTCTACGCTGTCCCCATCAAACACTCCCAGGACAGGTACAGCACGGGCTTAGATACAGAGTGAAGCTCCCTCTACGCTGTCCCCATCAAACACACCTACGATAGACACAGCACGGGATTAGATACAGAGTAAAGCTCGCTGTACACTGTCCCCATCAAACAGTCCCAGGACAGGTAAAGCACGGGGTTAGATACAGAGTAAAGCTCGCTGTACACTGTCCCCATCAAACACACTCAGGACAGGTGCAGCACGGGGTTACATACAGAGTAAAGCTCGCTCTACACTGTCCCCATCAAACACTCCCAGGACAGGTGCAGCACGGTGTTCGATACAGAGTAAAGCTCCCTCTGCACTGTCCCCATCAAACACTCCCAGGTCAGATACAGCACGGGATTAGATACAGAGTAAAGCTCCCTCTACGCTGTCCCCATCAAACACTCCCAGGACAGGTACAGCACGGGGTTAGATACAGAGTAAAGCTCCCTCTACACTGTCCCCATCAAAGACTCCGAGGAGAGGTACAGCACGGGGTTAGATACAGAGTAAAGCTCCCTCTGCACTGTCCCCTTCACACACTCCCAGGACAGGTACAGCACGGGGGTAGATACAGAGTAAAGCTCCCTCGACACCGTCCCCATGAAACACACCCAGGACAGGTGCAGCACCGGGTGAGATACAGAGTAAAGCTCCCTCTACGCTGTCCCCATCAAACACTCCCAGGACAGGTACAGCACGGGCTTTGATACAGAGTGAAGCTCCCTCTACGCTGTCCCCATCAAACACACCTACGACAGATACAGCACGGGATTAGATACAGAGTAAAGCTCGCTGTACACTGTCCCCATCAAACACACTCAGGACAGGTGCAGCACGGGGTTAGATACAGAATAAAGATCCCTCTACACTGTCCCCATCAAAGACTCCGAGGGCAGGTACAGCACGTGGTTAGATACAGAGTAAAGCTCCCTCTACACTGTCCCCATCAAACACTCCCAGGACAGGTACAGCACGGGGTTAGATACAGAGTAAAGCTCCCTCTAAACTGTCCTCACCAAACACACTCAGGACAGGTACAGCACGGGGTTAGATACAGAGGAAAGCTCCCTCTACACCGTCCCCATCAAACAATTCCAGGACAGGTACAGCACGGGGTTAGATACAGAGTAAAGCTCCCTCTACATTGTCTCCATCAAACACTCCCAGGACAGGTACAGCACGGGGTTAGATCCAGAGTAAAGCTCCCTCTACACTGTCCCCATCAAACACTCCCAGGACAGGTACAGCACGGGGTTAGATCCAGAGTAAAGCTCCCTCTACACTGTCCCCATCAAACACTCCCAGGACAGGGACAGCACCGGGTTAGATACAGAGTAAAGCTCCCTCTACACTGTCCCCATCAAACACTCCCAGGACAGGGACAGCACGGGGTTAGATACAGAGTAAAGCTCCCTCTACACTGTCCCCATCAAACACTCCCAGGACAGGGACAGCACCGGGTTAGATACAGAGTAAAGCTCCCTCTATACTTTCCCACATCAAACACTCCCAGGATTGATACAGCACGGGGTTAGATACAGAATAAAGCTCCCTCTACACTGTCCCCCATCAAACACTCCCAGGACAGGTACAGCACGAGTTTAGATCCAGAGTAAAGCTCCCTCTACACTGTCGCCATGAAACACTCCAAGGACAGATACAGCACGGGGTTAGGTACAGAGTAAAGCTCCCTCTACACGGGTCCCCTTCAAACACTCCCAGGACAGTTTGAGCACGGGGTGAGATACAGAGTAAAGCTCCCTCTCCACTGTCCCCATCAAACACTCCCAGGACAGGTACAGCACGGGGTTAGATACAGAGTAAAGCTCCCTCTACACCGTCCCCATCAAACACTCCCAGGACAGTTTGAGCACGGGGCGAGATACAGAGTAAAGCTTCCTCTACACTGTCCCCATCAAACACTCCCAGGACAGGTACAGCACGGGACTAGATACAGAGTAAAGCTTCCTCTACACTGTCCCCTTCAAACACTCCCAGGACAGGTGCAGCACGGGGTTAGATCCAGAGTAAAGCTCCCTCTACACTGTCCCCATCAAACACTCCCAGGACAGGTACAGCACGGGGTTAGATACAGAGTAAAGCTCCCTCTACACCGTCCCCATCAAACACTCCCAGGACAGTTTGAGCACGGGGTTAGATACAGAGTAAAGCTCCCTCTACACTGTCCCCATCAAACACTCCCAGGACAGATACAGCACGGGGTTAGATACAGAGTAAAGCTCCCTCTGCACTGTCCCCATCAAACAATCTCAGGACAGGGACAGCACGGGGTTAGATACAGAGTAAAGCTCCCTCTGCACTGTCGCCATCAAACACTCCCAGGACAGGGACAGCACGGGGTTGGCAAACAGCTAATATCTCAAAGCTGATCCTCTCAGTCCCGGGACATCACTGCAGGAGTTCCTCAGGGTGAGTGTCCGAGGCCCCAACCATCTTCAGCTGCTCCATCACTGACCTTCCCTCCATAGGTGAGATGTTCGCTGATGATCGCAGCATTCACAACTCCTCAGATTGTGAAATAGTCAATGCCGGAATACTGAGCAGGACAGGCAGCATCTGTGTAAAGAGAAGCAGATTCTGGGACTGGGGGACTGAGAGACAGGAAGATAGTGAAACACACACAAACGCAGTGATGCACACACATAGATACACTCACAGTCTCACACACACACACACAGATAGAGAACAGTCCCACAGTCTCACTCACAATATCCTAATCTCCCAGGCATTAAAGGGCAATTTGTAACGGTCAATCAACCTAACGCGCGCATCTTTGGAGTATGGGAGGAAACCGGAGCACCCGGAGGAAACCCACGCAGACACGGGGAGAACGTGCAAACTCCACACAGGCAGTGACCCAAGACCAAAATTGAACCCGGGTCCGTTGCACTGTGAGGCAGCAGAGCTAACCACTGTGACACCCATGTTGGCCTTCATTGCAAGAGGATTCGCGTGGAAGAGCAAGGATGTCTTACTGCAGCTGGACAGAGCCTCGCTGAGACCACACCTGGAGTCTTGTGTACAGTGTTCCTCTCCTTATCTGAGGAAGGATGTACTTGCCACAGAGGGAGAGCAGTGAATGTTCACCAGACTGATTCCTGGGATGGCAGCATTGATGTCTGAGGGGAGATTGGGTCGGCTGGGCCTGTATTCACTGGAATGTAGAAGAGTGAGCGGGGATCTAATTGAAAGGTATAAAATTCTGACAGTGCTGGACAGGCTGGATACAGGGATATTGTTTCCTCCGGCTGGGGGTGTCTGGAACAAGGGGTCACAGTCTCAAGATACGGAGGAGGCCATTTGGGACTGAGATGAGGGGAAACCTCTTCACTCAGAGGGTGGTGAAACTTTGGAATTCTCTCCCACAGAAAGCTGTGGAGACCAAGTCACTGAATATATTTAAGAAGGAAAGAGATAGATTTCTAGACTCTAAAGGTGTCGAGGTGTATGGGGAGAGCGCTGGGGTATGGCATTGAGACAGAGGATCGGCCATGACAGTGTTGAATGGTGGGTCAGGCTCGAAGGGCTGAATGGCCTCCTCCTATTTTCTATGTTGATGTGACCGCCCCAAGTCTCTTTGGGCCTCCACTCTTTCCAGCCTTTCCCCATTCATAAAGCAATCTGTTCTATCCTTTTTAAAGTGGGTGACCACACAATTGTCTACAATGAAATCCATCGTTCACTCTTTGATCCATTGACTTCAGACATGAAGATTTGTTTGTCATTTGAAGCTTCCAGCTACAATGCTGCCAATGCTGCCTGTTTGTGTGCACTGTGGCAAACTTTCTATCTCATCATCTTAAACCCTTACTAAATACGGGAACACATAGCCCACCTTTGGACAGGAAGAGATCATTTTGGCATGGCCAATCCACCTAACCTTCGCATCTTTGGACACTAGGGGCGGGATTTCCAGTCTTGGGACGAGCGTGGCTGAGGTGATTTAGTCATGGTGAATACACGGGGTTATGGGGATAGGGTGGAGGGGACAGGATAGGGTGGAGGGGAGGGCCTGGATAGGCTGCTCTTTTGGAGAGTCAGTGCAGAATCGATGGGCTGAATGGCCTCCTTCTGCACTGTAGGGATTCTATGAGAGACTTTGGCATGGTCCTGCCCTGCCTGTTACAATTAGAACATAGAGAACATAGAACATAGAACATTACAGCGCAGAACAGGCCCTTCGGCCCACGATGTTGCACCGACCAGTTAAAAAAAAACTGTGACCCTCCAACCTAAACCAATTTCTTTTCGTCCATGAACCTATCTACGGATCTC